>NC_086321.1:365879772-366001457 GCF_036172605.1 Pelobates fuscus
CGGCGCTGGACAAAGGTAAGGGATTAACCCCTTCCTCCCACTTCAGCCCGGCAGGAGGGTGGGCCCATGAGGGTTTGTTTTCCTGGCACTATAGTGGTCCTTTAAGTACACACACAGGGATTTATTATTAACTAGACCAAGCATGTCAAACTCGCGCCCCACAATGGACTCCTTTGCGGCCAGTGAGTTTGAGACATGCTTAGTGTTAAAGCAGAGTAGGCACCTGCCTTCTCAACATTGCAGGTGCCTACTCTGCTAAAATTTACCGGGGGGGGGGAGGGAGGAGCTCAGTCTTCCGGCTCATCACTGCTCCCTCGCGGGTGCCGGAATATGACGTCCTATTCCGGCACCCAGCATCAAACTGCGTGCAAGGGACCAGTGAGGAGCAGGAAGGAGATCTCCAGAAAGAAGATCCCCACTGGACAACAGGGAATGATGTGAGTGTGTGTGTCTGTCAGTGAGTGAGTGAGTGTGAGTGTGAGTCAGTGTTGCAATGGCCGTGGCTGGACAGTGAAGTACCTGGAGGTGCACGGAGGCACGCAACGCCACGTCACATTCCGACGTGACCCACCTTCACAGGGCTTCAAAAAGCAGCAGGAGGATTCACGCTTTGGCACAGGGTGCGGACGGCGCCATTTGGGGTATACCAGAGGCCAGACTCTGGAGTCGCATGCTGGCAGCGGCAATGAAAGTGGAGTGTGCTCGTTGGCTAGAGGAGGGTGCTGGGATTTAGTAGAGGGGGGGGACTAGGATTTAGTAGAGGGGGATGCTGTTTTTTTTTTTTTATACTGAACTTTTCAAAATAAACCTATACGTCTATGAAAGAATACGTGTTTGTTTGCGTCCTACATAAAACTTAAACCTTGTTTATATAGGCTGGGCTAGACTGAGTTTGACGTGCTTGAACTACTAGACTCTTAACTCATCTACCATCGTCATGGCTTTGCTATTTTAGGCTCAATTTAGTAGTTCAGGTTTTAAAATTGTTACAAGTCAGAGTTCAGTAAATAAACCACTACGTGTAGAGACTGATTTATTCATAGGTAAAATAAGCATTTAAAAAAAAAACTGATTTCAGATCAACATCAGAAATTCTGACTTCAATAAACAAATTCCTCCGTGTGCGGCAGGTAAGCAACGGCACACTTTATCCACCCAATAGGGCAGGCATAGGCGACCTTCGGCACTCCAGATGTTGTTCGGCACCTCCCATGATGCTTTGCCAGCATTACGGGTGTAAGAGCATTGTGGGGGATGTAGTCCAAAACATCTGGAGTGCCGAAGGTTGCCTATCCCTGCACTAGGGCCACGAAAAGGTGAGACGAAAACAGAACTTCATGGAATTGCTAGCAGTTTGTGTACTAAAACAAAGAATTAAATGTATCCACTTTTACACCAGCCTATGGCATAGCCCATTGCAAATAGTATGACAACACATACAAGCATTACAGCTTACGCTCTACTAAAAATATAAACACGGCATGCATGTATTCTTTAAATCTAGACTATATAAGATTTATTTAATACAAACAAAACTCTGAATTCTAACTAAAAATGGCAACGTAAGGAGGGACTATATAGTCTTTTTCTGGTTTTGGCAGTGGAGTGTCCCTTTGATGTTACAAATTGCAACACCATGACGTCAATGGGATTGGATCTTGAACTGACTGGATAATATTCTAGTTCAGGGATAGGCAACCTTCGGCACTCCAGATGTTGTGGACAACATTCCCCATAATGCTCTTACACCCATAATGCTGGCAAAGCATCATGGGAGGTGTAGTCCAAAACATCTGCAGTGCCCCGGCAGGGTAAATTTTAGCAGAGTAGGCACCTGCAATGTTGAGAAAGCAGGTGCCTCCTCTGCTTTAACACCAAGCATGTCTCAAACTCACGGCTCGCTGGGCCGCAAGGAAGTCCATTGTGGGCTGCATGCGGCCTTGCGAGTTTGACATGCTTGTTGTAGAGCTACAACCCCCATGCTTTGCATGCCTTAAGAATGCTTTAGAATGACAAAGCATCATGGAAGTTGCAGTTTTAAAACATTTGGGGCCCCCTGGTCTAAACTAATGGTAGTAAAACTGTTGGCAATTCAAATTACTTTCAATATTTCTACCCCTCTCTCAAACGACTGCTCAGGCTCCGACTGCCTCTATTTTACGGACATTCGTAAAGTTCCTACAGTCCAATAAAGCGTAAATGTTCATTTTAACAGCAAGCAAAGTAAAAAGAGTAAAAAGAGGTTATGCCATCAGGTACATTAGCCACAGCTTGGAGAGGAGAAAAACCTGGATATTCTTACTGATCCCTCTCAATGAGAAGACAAAAACAAAAAAGGAATGATCAACTTACGGCCATGTACGGTCGACAGCCAGCGTCTCGGGTCTTTGCGATAGAGTCTACCAGTTGACCACTGATTCCAAAGTCACAGAGTTTGATGTTCCCATTTCTGTCCAGAAGAATATTGGAAGGTTTGATATCTAACAAATAATATAAAGAAAATTAGGGTTGCTGCTCAGTGAACCATTTCAAAAAGGATTTAGAGGAGGATATTTCGAAATGTGTAGGAACTGCACTGATTTTCCAGAAAACAGGAGGAAGTAAAGGTTTAGAATTTTTAGGTAAATTATTCTAAATACATCAGGGGAATGAGGGGGTAGACGACAAGAACTAATAACTGTTGTGAATCTTAATATATGCCACATAAAGATTGGGTATCTTATATGTACCCAACTAGTAGCTCAGCCTCTTTGACAGCATCTCCCAATGATAGGCAAAGCACCATCGTTCAGAGTAGTGTACCCCTACTCTAATCAGTTACCTTATGTCTAACCTCCTCCCCATCTCAAACTGAAATGCTGTTTTGGTCTGAAAAATAAGGTCTGCAACAAATCAAGAGGCACTACCATTGTTCTTACCTCTGTGAATTATTTTCAAGTTTTCTTTTAAGTGGTTTAATGCTTTGACAGTCTGAAAAGAAACAACCGTTTATCAAAACAGACATAAGAAAGATCATAAACTGCACCAGATTCTACTAAAACTATTCTGATAATGAGAAAAATCAGGATTCTCCAGCTAGAAGAACACAAGGTAAAATAAAAAGAAAATCCTTCAAATGGTGGTCATGTTGTCTCTGTATTTGTACATCTCTCTTTATTTAAAAAAAAAAAAAAAATACAGCTAACGGAGTTAGTTTGCAGACGGTTTTCGTTTACAATGCACATGAATGTAGAAGAAAACCTTTTTACGATATGTGTGTATACGTAAAACAGAATATGAACTCGTTTTGTCACGGCAATTGGAATAAACCGGAATAAACCAGTAGCACATACTCACAGCTAAAGTGATTTTGCCTAATATCTCTTCAGGAATAACGTCATCTAATGAACTATATACATATTTGTAAAATTTGTCAAACGAGGTAGACATAAGTTCCATGCAGATCCAGCAGTCGCCCTAAAAATAGAAGAAATTAGATTTTAGACTGTACGACTGCCCGCTTCACAAACCGTATCATAATGAAAACACAGGTAGTCACACGTTAAACTATTAGCACCCACCTCTCTAAACAGCGCCCCGTAAAACTGAACAATATACGGACAGTCGCTACTCCTCATCACAACGTCTAGATCCATTAAGAGCTGTTTTTGTTCCTTTTCATCCACTGTGGATCGAATCCTCTGTAAAACAGTGAGTCACACAAAATTACCATTTCAAGTCTTCTAGGAATAAGGGTTGGAGAAACTACTGGTATTAGCTGCTATAGTACAGCAGACGTAAATGTCGGGCTCAGTAACCCCTGGTAGGGGTTATGGTGTTTAAAAGGAGTACATTTTAGAGTTATGCAATATCAAGCAATTAATAAGCTTCCAAATTTTAAGTGTGTGTGTTTTATTTCCTGCTCTATCTAGCCCGTATTACCAGATGTATTTGTTTAAAGGATCACTATAGGGTCAGGAACACAAACATGTATTCCTGACCAGTTTGCGTTAAAACCCACCATCTAGCCCCCCTGGGCCCCTCATGTCTCCATAAATATAGAGAAATCTTACTGTATTCAAGTCAGAAGCTGTAACTCTGCATGCTGTTTGACTCAAAAAAAAAAAAGCAGTCTGCTGACATCATCAGAAGTGGTGGCCTGATCCAATCGCAGTGCTTCCCCATAGGATTGGCTGAGACTGACAAAGAGGCAGATCAGGGGCAGAGCCAGCACAATTCAAACAGAGCCCTGGCCAATCAGCATCTCCTCATAGAGGTGAATTGAATCAATGAATCTCTATGAGGAAAGTTCAGTGTCTGCATGCAGAGGGAGGAGATACTGAATGTTTGGATGCATTTTAGGCAGCCCCGACCCAGGACGGATCTCTAGCAGCCATCTGAGGAGTGGCCAGTGAAGTTATCACTAGGCTGTAATGTAAACACTGCATTTTCTCTGAAAAGACAGTGCTTACAGCAAAAAGCTCTACTCACCAGAACAAATACAATAAGCTGTAGTTGTTCTGGTGACTATAGTGTCCCTTTAAGGACTTCGGAACCAACAGGCATATCTGAAAATATACAGTGTGTGTCCCTTAAGGACACAACCTCTGGAATAAAAGGGAATCATGACGGAATATTTCCGTTGTGTGTCCTTAAGGGGTTAAACTCTTGCTGTAAAATTATTACACAGAAAGGGAGGGCTTAATAATATATAGTATTGCATGACGTAATTTTGTAAATACATCAAAGCATATTTTTAAAAAAAATGTGCATTACTCACTTTAACGGCCATGATCTGCCCACTTGGATTGTGACTCATTTTGTTTACAGATCCATACGCTCCTCTTCCAATCTCGCCCAGGTCCTTCAGATCTTCTGCTGTGAAGTCCCAATGCTGTTCTGGAGAAAGTTTTAATTTTCCCGACGACTCAATGCTATGCGTCCGCAATCTTTCTCTGCCCAAGAGAAAACATGAGATATTAGTATTAACATGCAGCACCTCCGTAAAGTAGACATGTCACCTTGTGGGGGAAATAAATAAAATAAAACCAAGAAGGTGGTCAGAAAACTTGGGCGCATATATAGGTCGTTGGTAGGTAAAAGAAAGCACCAACGCAGCTTTAATCCCGGACACAATATTTTGGGGGAGCTATCGATAAAGATCTAATCTTAACACCAGAAAGAACTTTAAAAGAACGTCAATTTGATTTGTATGTGGAATGCAGTCATATATACATAGAGTGGAAGTTCTAAATAAGCACCTCTTGGGGCAGAGTATGAATATAGGTGTGAGAATATAAAAATATCTCCACAGTTTAGAAAAAGGTTTATTGGTGGCAATCTCTAAAGAAATACAAGAAGCTTCAACAAACCTCATGCCGGAAGTAATTTTAAGACAAATAGTTTTGAAATTAGCATTTATCTAGTTCCATTATATTCCACAGCACTTAATAGAGGGAATAGAGAGAAAAATGGACACACACCGATACAAACTGGAACAGAAGACTAGTCCGGTGTTTTGGCTTTATAGAAATAGATTTGTGAAGGCACGGAATATCTTGTAGGTTCTAATTGTGAAATTATTCAAAGAGAAAATTAAACTCAAGAACACGAAAGGCCCATCAATTCTAGGTTTTAATTAAAGAATTTGCTGTAAATCTATGGTGCTCACGTTTCTTTTTAAACTGCAGTTTAAGTCCACAGTGCCCATGAGAATTCCCAGTAAATCCTCTTTAATAATATTTAATCCGTGCAGCTAGAGTAAAAAGCTGCAGAGGCAACTGAAGAAGACGCCATACTGCAACAGCCCTCCGGATTTTCCAAATGCTGCTTAATTCAGAAGCAACAAGGAAGCGGCTGAGCAATTTTAACAGACATGTTTTCCCCCGTAAAAATCATAGAAGGGTCCATGAGCTGGTGTGTGTGTTAGACGTTGCTCTTGTACAAGTTCAGACCATTTCAATTTGAAAAGCACTCGCTTTCTGTGTAGGTGTTCATGTTGCTAAACCTCCAAATACCAGAATTATAAACACATTCTTCTAGCATTGTGACATTGGCCCTGGCACTCCAGAAGTTTGTGAGCTATTTGTAATATTAGGGAGTGTCCAGGTTTAGCCGTCGCTCCCCTTAGATGTGCAGTTGTTGCTCCCGATATAATAGAATGCTTGAAAAGTTTAAAATATCCCATTCTGAATGTAAAATCTAGCATTCGCCTATACATGTGTAAAAATAAATAAATGCCTTAAGGGGCTTTATAAAAAAAAATTAAAAAATAATTTATGATAAAGTAAAAGCCACTGACGAATATGAGACTTTATATTTTAGCAAAAATAAGGCAACGCAAGCTCTATAAAAGTTGCGTTATTTCACTTTTAGTGACAAAAAAAAGGGCATAGTTGAGATGTGATTCATAAGCAAGGTAATTAAAGTTGTATGGTCGTAGAAATTGCATGGCTACTCTTTTCCGGGCTTATTTTACATGTAATTGCAGATGCTCATAACAGTACCACTAATTCACCTCTACAAATACTACATAATACAAACAACATACAATAATATCAAAGGAGTTGGCCTTGTAATGTACATTAGGCTTTTAACTAGTTTCCATGTAACTTCCTGATCGTAGATGGTGTTACCCAACTTACTGGTACTCCTCTTATTGACCTTGAAATTATGAAAGCAGGAAGTACCCGGAGCCCTAGGAGCACAGTTCTCCGGTAATACAAAATAACTTCATCTTAGAAGCAATAGAGGGGACCTCAGTTTTCTACTAATCGCACTCTGAACTGCTCTGCCGTTCGTGCATCATAGATACGAATACACCTCGAAACCAAATTTAGTTGTGCAAATAAGCTTAACAGTCAGACACAAACAGAAAAATACTAAAATGTGCTTAAGAGGTTAACGGCAAGTTTGGTGAAATCTTTTAACCAAGTTTACAGTAATTAGCATCTAATGCTCCCAGGAGCCTACTTGTGTTGCGGAAATGAAACATGGACATGCCAATAAATAGCTGTCTCTTAATGCAATTCTAGAAAGAGAGGGCTCAGACGATTTGCTGAATATAATAAAATATCCTCTGGGAGCCATTATTGACAATTCCAGCATAATCAGGCAATTTTATACACCAACTAAGAACACGTGTAGAAAATGTTTAAGAGGAGCAGGTTAGATTTTCAGAGTGACACATACAGACGTGTATTCCTATTTATTCTATACCTGTTTGAGGATACTGGGATCTCTTCTTTCAGTGCTTTGCTTGTGGCTATTTAATAATTCAAATACCACAGCTTTGTAAGTGTTCGACTACTGTGATATTCCCATGACACCACTATGCCGGTTTCATTGCTTGTGCACCTGTGTCTGAATAGTAAAGCCATTCATATCCGCCTCTGGCTAGTGCTAGTTACCACAACATCCGCAGTGCATGCTTTATAGTTGTGACAGAGCAGGAGAACCGCCTTTAGAAGGGTTCTCCTGCTCTCCACTGAGAATTGAAGGCACACAGATCTATACTGAAGGATTGATTAACAGTTAGGATGAGGGACCTATTTTTTTCAATTGCAATTTTACAAGCAAAATTTATACACGGAAGTTAAAAGGCTTTTAATCTAGCTCAACGCGTGTGTTCCATGACAGGTCAATTTTATTAACTCCTAATGTTTTGACAAGTTAGGGTTTCCAGGAGGAAAGGTAGTAAGTAAAGCAATGCCAGTTACCATGGTGAGACACTATACTGTATCTTTGTAAATGATCTAAGTGTTTATCAGTTTACATCTCTCACCTAATTTCAAGAAGAATCATACAACCTTTTGCATGAATCTCTTTAGCTTAAAATAATATGGAAGAGGTTATTTGGCAATATATTCCTTGACGGTTTATGCCACAATGCAATAGATACATATCCATTATATATAGATATATATCCATTATATATAGATATATACCCATAAATAGTGTTGAACAGAATAACACAAGTGTAGAGATAGAGCTGCTCATGTTAAATCGTAGCCAAAGGCAAAAGTAAGTTTTAAGGAGACAGTTGGTTATGGATGCTCACTGTGGCTAAGTGGAATTGCAGCTAAGGGCTGATCGCTGTACCCCTTCCTTTTTGCAGTTGATATTACAGGATTAGCGTAAAAATTACTGATCTACAAACGGTGCTCCGAATCACTGTGCCGCTTGTCATCTGCGCAAGTTCAGGACCAAAACCAGCACCTCTGAACCTACCCTTTCCTGCTCTCACTACCCAGAGACCACAGGTTGCATGACTAGAACATTTGACGAAGGGTTTCAACACAATGACAGAATAAGGAATTCATTTTTTTTTTTTTTTTTTTTTAAATAGCTAAACTATCTGTGCATTCCAAATACCCATAAAACCTCATTTGTAACATGCAATGCAAATGCCTATAGGGAATTTCCAGTATTTCTGGTAAAACGCTCAAAAAAAAAAAGTGATGCCTATATTTAATGCCTTTCAATACCTTTTGTAACTTTAAAACCAATTAAATTACAGAACTTTTTGTTTTAAGTTGTGCAAGTCCAATAAGTTACAACACGCCTTCTCTTACATGCATGTGGCTGCAACTACATGGAGTAGAACATGTTTCTAAGAGTGATGTTGATTTTCATTTTTTTTGGGGGGGGGGGGAAGGGTTTTTTTTTTTGTTTTTTTTAATTGCACTGATGCAAGTTATGTATAGTCCATAAACTTCAAAAATCTTGAATTTCTAAAATGTGTAACATTTATATAATAATTTAATTTCTTGGGGATTGTGCTAAAAAAATAAATGGCTGAGAACACGTGGTTCTGCAGTATAGAATTTGTTATTTTCGGCAATAATATTGGTGCACATACAGCCTGTTTTTAGTTGCCTGATCATTTGTGCTGTACGTCTTCGCAACAGCCATCCGCACTTCCTGTTTTTGGTACGGTGCCTCAAGATTTCGGATAGGCTCTGGTTTCTGCATCCTTGGAAGACATGAGAGGAGAGAAAGGGAAAGGAGTTTTATTACAAAATTCATTCCACAGATTTCCAGATCCACATGTCGGCAAGGCTCGTTGGCTCCTTAACAGTATAAACAGAGGCCTGGCACGTTATTACACCTGGTCAAAGCAGGGTTCTACCAAGAGAAAAGGCAATACGTTCCGATCCTCAATACGTTTTAGCCTGCTACAATAAGCTATATTTTTAACCTGTTGCAGTCCTCATTGGCAGCAATAATGGACTTGGTGTCTTGCTAATTGCAAGTAGAGGTTTGTCAGCGACCGTTTTCATTGTGACAATATATAAAATAGTGACATTGTTAGGAATGAGAAAACTGGTTCCCCTAATATCTGGTATGCTAACAATTTTATTGTTAACAAATGTAACGATAAGACGACATTACAAAACACAAAAAACAGGCCACGCAAGCAGTCATACCAGAAGACACTATTATGGGAGTAGGAAATGAAAGCACTTAGAACAAGAACGAGAATCTTGGGAGCAAAGAACAAAATTAAATAAATAAACCCACAGCTAGCCTTGTCACCCTAAATACGATTTATGGACTCAGAACTGCAAGCTTTTCAGCATTTGCCTGAAAGACAATACTATGTACCAGTTCTGTTGACCAGTCGTTATACACGGTACCATGTATATCCTCGAAAAGGTTGGGTCAAATTCACCCAGCCCTTTAGGAGTTTCTGCTCAAGATGTCCTCTTCCTAAACATGCTTGTTGTGAAAGGCTCCTAATGCCGGTGGCTTTATTTTTTTGGGAAACGTTCCAAAATATTAATGGCTTGCAATTTACCAAAACCATAAACAAAAAAATTGTGGAAACCCCATGAAAAAAAAGTCTAGTATTTTGCCCATCTCAGGGTTATGCCTTAAATTAAATTAAATGAAGCTTTAATAATTTGGCACAAATCAAACTATGGATGATAAATGAAAAAACTTTTTTATTCCAAATGCATTTTAATGCAGCATTAAGATGTTTGGTTGAGGTCATCTCTAGGGGGTACACAGGCAAGTGTCAGATAAAGAGGGTCCTCAAAAAACAGACGTGCTTTCCATTTAACAGGCCTTGAACTAAACTGTATTGACTAACGAGTGCTTACTGTAAATTGTACTTAAGAAAAAGGTTGTGCAATATACAGTGGTAAGCCAAGCACTGGATTAAGAATTTTTCCAGGCAATCCAGAAGAGACACTAGAGTAGGGCTTTAAAAACAAAGGTCATATACTTTGATAAATAAAGCTGAATTAGATCCGGAGGTGTAAACGGAATGCAGATTTCTAAGCGCAAGCTGAATACTCACATGTGTGAACTCTGAATGGTGGGATTCAAAGTGAATTTCGCGGTCGATTTAAAGGCTGGGTTGGCAAAATTCAACTTGAGTGCTTTGCGTTTGCCTGCAGGAAGAAAAAAAAAGAAGAAAAAAAAAAAAAAGGATGAATATGTTTTATAAATACCCTTGAGAATTATTCAGTAAATGGGTGATTTAATCTTTTTCAACTTTTTTATTATGATGTGAAACAAACGAGGACGGACTCATCTCAAACACGATTAACAAAGGTCACAAAATCAACTTATAATGAACTCAATCAAATAAAACCATTTTATAGGAGAACGGACAAGGATCAATTGATACTAATGCACACATATTACCAGTCACAGTATACAACCAGATTTACCAATATCAAGTAAACAATACCACTTAAAAAAAAAATAAAAAAATAAAAAAAAACACAAACAAGACTTTGTCTCTGGAAGTGATATCTTTGGGTGTAACAGCTCAGAGGTTAATATAGTTTAGGTACAGAACTCAGCATGGTAAATCTGCATCTCAGCATAAGGAGTTTTATTTCCCATAAAATATTATTTTCTTTTTCAGTCCCTCACAAATATATGGAATGACATACAATTTACAAATCCTAGGACATGACAATTTAATAAGGTTGAACCAACTAAAAACGATGTATATAGGACATGACAAATTATATAGAAAATTATTGTTTAAATTATATTAGAAATAAAATAAGAGAAGGTAACTCTGGTGCAGACAATTTCTAACCTACTAATAAGGATGGTCTTCTAAAAAAAAAAAAATATAAAAAATATAATAATAATAATAATAATAATAATAATAAATAAACAAATAATAAAAGTTTATAGAACTGTTACCAGCTAAGAAAACGTGGAAGTCCATGTGAGCAGCCAAGGATCAAAAGTCCGGGTCTAACTCACCCAGATATGGAAATGTAAAACACTACGATGTGTGGCTACGGTTTGGCATAAAAGTTGATATTTAAGATATAATCAAGGTGGGGCTGATTTAAGATAAATTAGGACAGCCCTCTGCAGGGGAAAGTCTACACCTTTGAACAGCAAAGATAAGCTCAGAGTGCCCAAAGATACTTTGCCCCATAAAACACTGCCATCAGCTGTGCAGGTTATGATGCCCCTTTAAATACAAAAATCCCACCTCCATGCGCAACTGAACAGGTACACTCAATAAGTATTAATTTGCTTTTTAACTATCGTGTATACAAAATAGGGACCAGATGTAAAAATGCCCACATATAAAACAGCAACTTTGTCATGTGTACCACACCGTGTTCTACCCTGGAATAGTCTATACATGGGAGTTAGATTTTAAAACGGGTCAATTGTACTGCATGGGATTATCCAACAGGTTAGAAGGTAGGAGTTCTTGCATCAGACCGGTCTAGTGTAGAGTTAATCACAGCACTGCAGTCACCACCTACACCTACGATATCTGTAATATCTGTATTACTCATCACAGCTCGACGTCACAGGAACCCAGCAAATATGGCCTTTAGCAAAACCGCACAGTCAGCGAAACGATGTATAGGAACGTGCAGGATAAGGAGTCAGAGTATTATAATAAGACTTTCAGTATGGTGTTTCATTTTAAAGTTTAAAGGGGGCGAAGTGGAGGTGCTCTATAAAAAAATTACAATAAACATACCGGTACTCCATTTAACGATTAAAGTGAGGGGGATGGTAGTTGTTTTTTTTTTTACAGTCTTAAAGGGTTTACAATATTTTGAATATGGGAGTTTTGATATTCTATAATATTGCATGCCTGCCATTAATAACTGAATAGCTGTTAGAAGTGGATATGTTGGTGTGTAAATAGGGGTTTATAAAATAAAGCATTGGATTTGCCTTTGGATGTTTAGGTCACTTCTGTGTGTTTGTGGGATTGGAGAGGGAGGTGTTAAATTTTATGCTTTCACATCTTGTTCTACAAAGCAGCCAAGGTCATTTTCCTGGCACTATAGTGCCCTGAGGGTGCCCCCACCCTCAGGGCCCCCCTCCCGCCGGGCTCTAGGGGGCGGAAGGGGTTAAATTTACCTCTTTCTCCAGCGCCGGGTGGGGGACTCTCCTCCTCCATATCGCCATCATCGGTTGAATGAGCATGCGCGGCAAGACCGCGCGCATTAAGCCAGTCTCATAGGAAAGCATTATCAATGCTTTCCTATGGACGCTGGCGTCTTCTCACTGTGAAAATCATAGTGAGAAGCGTGGAAGCGCCTCTAGCGGCTGTCAATGAGACAGCCACTAGAGGCTGGATTAACCCTATTGGAAACATAGCAGTTTCTCTGAAACTGCTAGGTTTATGGAAGAAAGGGTTAATCCTAGCTGGACCTGGCACCCAGACTACTTCATTAAGCTGAAGTGGTCTGGGTGCCTATAGTGGTCCTTTAAGAACGTGACAACGTGTTGATCATCTGTCGTCATACAATTGCAATACGTCAGGAATTTAAAAAAAAAAAAAAAAATATTTTGTTACAAGACGGATTCCAGAAATTACAAATCGTCTCCAAGACACAATAGCATTTGGTTGGTGTGACCATGCTTTTCTTAAAAGTTGGTATGTTTTAAAACCTATTAATAAAACGTCAGAAGAACAGGCCAGACAATTTGATTGGTGCGTAAGAGTAGATTTGATGTTGAACTATTTCCAGCAGTTACAAACACAACAATAACAAGCGTGGCACCGTTTGTGGCTCATTTTAGCCTATACCAAATGCCAGAAAATTACATTACACATCCCTTTGGTACATTAGGTTATATAAAAAAACTCAGTGAAAGCTCGTATGAACCACAAAAGTGTGTAAACATCCAACCAAAGTGATATCAGAAATAAACTAAAACAGTCAACAGAAACTGAAAGCCAGGAGGGAGAGTATAGCATGGCACTACTCAGATCACTGGCATTCACAAGCTTAAATGGAAACCAAACCCTAAAGGACATTTATGGATTGATATCTAGAATATAAAATGTGAGGGAGGAAATTAGAAAATAAACTCATTTCACACAACAGGAGTCTGTACAACGTTTAAAAGGGGTCTAACGCACGGTAATAAAATTCACACACTCCAAAAGATAATTCTATTTAATCATCAAGGCATCACTCCTTGAGCTTCTCTAGCATATGAATTCTACATACCGCTAGAGAACCACATGAAAACTGAGGATATGGTAGCCCTATAGCCCAAATCAGAGGTCCCTGTTAGAGTGATTGTTTCCCCTTTAAAGACGATCGAATACTTGGGAAGGAATTCACCTTCCTGGCACAGAGGATGGGTTCATTAGCTTGATACATACAGAACAGGTTTAAAAAGGACTAAGTTACAGTGTGAGTCAGAGCGAGCTGGTAAATATTCATTAGCAATCCAATAAAGGCAGATTCCCGGAGAAACTCGCATGTAGCTGCATCAATGATTGATTGGCTGCAAGAACACGGGAGATGACAAAATATCCAGCAAACCTGGTGCAATCATGCCTTGCTGGGTGCGCTCTTCAAAAAAATAAAGCAGAGGTTTACTCACTAAACACCAAAATGTAGTTTAAAAAAGTAAATTAAATTAAAAAAAAAAAAAAAAAGTTTCAGGAACATGGCAGAGGTATTCTCTTGGTCTCCAAACTCCCCAGATCTGAATCCAACTGAGCATTTGTAAAAATCTGATCCATTGTAGCCCCATATCGCAACTTGCATGACTTAAAGGATCACTATAGTGTCAGGAAAACAAACCCCTTCGGCTACTTATCTTAATCCATCGCCAGGCTCCCTTGGCGCTGTTGACCTCTCCTCCCCCGCCGACGTCAGCTCCCGAGTGGAGCGGAATGTGCATGCGCGGCAAGAGCCGCGCGCATTCTAACAGTCCATAGGAAAGCATTTCTCAATGCTTTCCTGTGGACGTTCTGCACGCTGGATGCGAATTTCGCATCCAACATCGCAGAAGCACCTCTAGCGGCTGTCAGGAAGACAACCACTAGAGGTTGGATTAACTCTGCCATGTTTACATGTGAAGGGTTAAAACCTGAGGGGCCTGGCACCCAGACCACTTCATTGAGCTGAAGTGGTCGGGGTGACTATAGTGTCCCCCTTTAAAGGATCTGCTGCTAATGTCTTGGTGTCAGATGCAACAGGACACGTTCAGAGGTCTTGGAGTCCATGCCTCGACCCATCAGAGTAGAAGCACGAGGGAGACCTTCACAATATTAGGCAGATGGTTTTAATGTTGTAGCTGCTCGGTGCAAGCTGGCACACTATATGAATGTCAATAACAAAACATCACAAAAAGGTACAGGACGAAGGTCTAAAAACGAAGGTGAAAACACCATAAAGGCAGACTTGCTACTTCCTTCTATTTTAATGGACGCTATAAATATTTATGGTTAGAAAGGAGCCTACAGGTGCTATAATTTTAAATGTGCTTGTTGTCCTTTGTGTACATAAAAGACAGCGAGGGAATACAGGAAGAGTACAGGAACTGATCGCTCGTTCCTAAGATAATAAACTAAAATATTCACCCTGCACGGGAGAGATATGTAAATCTGGTCTCTTCGTCTAAGAAGGACAGCCAAAGAAGTGCAACACAACAAGATTGTTATTGTTCATATTAATATCAATAAAGTGACCTCTCGGGGGACCTGTAGTTTAAGCCATGCAGCTGCTAGTTACTTTAGAGAAGTTAAGGGGGAAGGGTCACCTTCCATGGCCGAGTATCAGAACACAGAATAGATTATGCTTGATGTATATACAGTCTAACAATAACCTTGATTGACCTGCAAAATAACGTTTTACCTAGGCTGCTATGACTACAGAAGATATGATGCGCTTAGACAGAACCTTCTCCGAGAGACAAGAAAGCTTGAAGGTTATTTAAAGTTATTGACCCTTCCACAAAAAGAGCAACATATTCTACATGGTGCGTAAAAGATCTCGTACCTTGATCCTGTGGTACTACTGGTATCCCTATAAACACAGAGGATCAATAATCCATTTACAATCTCAGGGGGGCTGAGGTTACAGTTTATGTTGACCCCAAGTTTTCTCTTTACCACCGACCGTAAATGCTAGCTCTTACAGTTATGTAAAGCGGTGCTAGACTTTACAGCAGAATAATCCACCACGTTGGACACATACTGAGAAAACAAACTCCCGTGAGATCTAATCTATACTATAAAAAGAAAGTCAATCTACGGACGCCTTGTAACAAGCTACGAGACATGTTAGCATCTTACTTTGAAGAAGGTATTAGACAGCCTGCTTTCTAGTATATCTGTCGACCACATACACCACCTTTGGCATTATTTTCCCACCCATTTGAATTTTTATGGTTGCAAATGTTGATTTGTAGTTAGTTTATTTTCATGGGATATCTTTAAAAAAAATAAAAAATAAAAATTTAAAAATAAATTAATTCAATTATCGCTGTAATTTACATCTAATACCAGTAATTTTCTGTCTCTCCAATGCATTGCAATATGAGAGCTATTGCAGGAAGTTATTTGGGATGTGATGTCTCAATCAGTGGAAATTGCACAAGGGACCAGCTTTAAGTAAAAAAAAAAACAAAAAAAAAAAAGGAATTAAAGGGACACTATAGTCACAGGAAAATTAACAGCTTAATGAAGTTATGGTGTCTACAGCCTCTCCCTGCAGGCATTTGTATGTAATCATTGCCGTTTCAGAGAAAATGCAGTGTTCACATGACTGCCTAGGGACACCTCCAGTGGCAGTCACTCAACTAGAGGTTGTGTCAGTGCTGCCCAATGTGCAATCTGCATGGAGACGCTGAACATTCCCCATAGAAATGCATTGTTTCAATGGATCTCTATGAGAAGATGCTGATTTGCCAGTGTTGTGTTTTGCTGCACATGCACAAGAGCCTCCCAATGATTTGCCATAGGCTGAGATCATATATTCTGAAGACCTCAGCCAAGGAGGCAGATCTGAGGTGGAGTCAACACAGGCAGACCAGCGCAGTGCTGAAATAAAGGCAAGTAAACTCACCTTTTACAGACATTTAAAGGCTGGAGTCAACACATTTATTTTCAATGTAGTCTATAGGTATATGCAAGCAAAATAAATAGACCTACAATAAAGCTTAATTTGGAATTTACTGCAAATCAATGTGCTGTGCAGCATCTGCACTGAGCTTTGCCCATATTAGGAAATGACCCAGCCAGCTGTGATTGTCACTTAAGTTTTTAGAACTCTGCTGAACTTGTCCCATAAACGCTGTACTGCAGTTCTGCAATTCTACTGTCTCGTGTTGAAAGCTAACCGTTTCATTATGCCTCACAGAAATTTAGATGAAAACATCAGGGATTGTGGCAACGAAATATCCCAGTGAGACCGTCCAGACCTATTGATCATTGAGAGTAAAGGTCACCAACCCATGCAAAAAACCCATACGGTATTGGGTTTGCAAAGGCCTTGCACAATTCTTGCAGTACTATGGCCACATTGCCCATGCCAGCTCTATCTAAAACAGTGGTTCTCAAAACACACCCGCAGTAAAAGATTTAGGAATTTGCCAATTCTGAACAATTTGCATGCCTTGATAATTGGGTTACATACATTACAGGGGGGCAGGGAACCCCACGTGTTATTATAGCCATAGTGACAGGAATACATTCTTGTATTCCTGTTACTACAGTGTTCCTTTAAGAAGCATTATCTTAGATGGTCAGCTAGTGAGGTGGCTCAGTGGGCAAATTCCCTGACTACAGAGCCTGTTCAAAGACACAAGGTTCAACTCAGCCCTTCATCCTTCTGAGAGTACCATCAATTTGGGTAATAATAACAACATCGATTCAGTTAATTCCGAGAGAGAGTGCTGAAAAGTGCTTCGAGTCTCACTGGGATAAAGGAGCTATATAAAAAAATACTATCCACTACAGGGAGAATTAAAAGCGAGTTTAAAATGGTAAATAGAGATAAATTGAAAAATTCTCGAAGTCAGCGATTCTTCTAGTTTGGCTTCCGTGACCTTAAATTTTAAACTCACTGAATTCACTCTTTATTAAATAGCTCTGTTCGAAAACAATTCTTAAAAAAGTTATTAAAATATTCAGCGGAACCTGCTGATATATTCGGAGTTAATAAGTCACGATGTGCGTGGACATGACAGACTACGTACAGCAACGTTAGAGTTTTATTTTTGTTGTTGCATATTTTTTTATTTATTTATTTTCATTACTGCAGCTCATGGACAGCTATACACAGAAATGTCAAAGTGAACGTGTACATAGATGACAAGGAAACCCCCAGGAGGTGACCTAGATTGTGCGACACAAAAAGAAAAATGGCGAGTGAGAACTATTGGGACCTGGCCACAAATGGACGTGGCGAAAATGTGTCTTTAAAAAATGTTGCAGAAAAAGAATCATTGCTATCCTCCTGTCAATATAAAGCTTCTGTGTTTCCCATTAGATTTTGATAGGTTTTTTTAGTCAATGCTGCAAAATCTGTTGGTGGAATTACAATAGATTACATTTGTTGTCACCCACTTCATATAACACGAACGGCACAAATAAAGCCTCAGGTAAGTGGCAGGTGGGCCAGGAGAGTATACGAAAGATACCTAGATCAGGGGTTCCCAACCCAATTATCAAGGCAAGCAAATTGTTCAGAATTGGCAAATTCCTAAATCTTTTACTGCGGGTGTGTTTTGAGAACCACTGTTTTAGATAGAGCTGGCATGGGCAATGTGGCCGTAGTACTGCAAGAATTGTGCAAGGCCTTTGCAAACCCAGTACCGTGTAGGGCTTTTGCATGGGCTGGTAACCTTTACTCTCAATGATCTATAGGTCTGGACGGTCTCACTGGGATATTTCGTTGCCACAATCCCTGATGTTTTCATCTAAATTTCTGTGAGGCATAATGAAACGGTTAGCTTTCAACACGAGACAGTAGAATTGCAGAACTGCAGTACAGCGTTTATGGGACAAGTTCAGCAGAGTTCTAAAAACTTAAGTGACAATCACAGCTGGCTGGGTCACTTCCTAATATGGGCAAAGCTCAGTGCAGATGCTGCACAGCACATTGATTTGCAGTAAATTCCAAATTAAGCTTTATTGTAGGTCTATTTATTTTGCTTGCATATACCTATAGACTACATTGAAAATAAATATGTGTTGACTCCAGCCTTTAAATGTCTGTTTAAACAGACATTTTGAGTCTCTCACACACAGCAGGTTTCCCAGGTACCTTAAGCTGTCACGTTCATAGACATGCAGTTACACGATGAGAGTTAGATATAAGTGCTAGGTCTTTAAGACTAAATTTCGAAATAGAGAGCTATACGCGTGCTTGAGTGCCAGTCTCTCCCTCTTAGTATATAAGGAGGTAAAGCATTAAAAACAGTTGAATAAATAAAAAAAATATTTTAAAATTTTTTTTTAAAAACACACCAACTTCAAAATAATTAACACGAAAAATATGATCAACTGTTCTGCGTGCTTGTAATTATTCTTATAAAGCGCCAACAAATTGGACACACAGGAACAGAAGTGGTTGAAGGCCCTGCTCAATGAGCTTACATGCTAGAGGGAGTGGGGTATTGTGACACAAAATGCAAAGGAACAGAACCTTACAATCACAATATTGATAAAAAAAAAAAAAAAAAAAACCACACACCTATAACTTGTGTTAACCTTTGCATCATTTTACATTAAAGGACCACTATAGTCACCCGACCACTTCAGCTCAATGAAGTGGTCTGGGTGCCAGGTCTCCCAGGTTTTAACCCTGCAGCTGTAAACATAGTAGTTTCAGAGGAACTGCTATGTTTACAATAGGGTTAATTCAGCCTCTAGTGGCGCTTCCGCGCTTCTCAATGTGGAAATCACAATGAGAAGATGCTGACAACCATAGGAAAGCATTGAGAAATGCTTTCCTATGGACTGTCTGAATGCGCACGCGGCTCCTGCCGTGCATGCGCATTCATCACCGATGTCAGGGGGAGGAGGAGAGTTCCCCAGCACCGAAGAAAGATAAGTGTTTAACCCCTTCAACCCAGCGGGAGGGGGGCCCTGAGGGTAGGGGAACCTAAAGACCCCATAGTGCCAAGAAAAAGAGTTTGTTTTCCTGGCACTATAGTGGTCCTTTAACTATTACATTGAGATTTTACACATCAGAATCTAGACCAGTCAAATCAGAGGTAGGGCACGCACTTTTATTAATGACGAGGTTTTATACTCCACCTCCTACAGACTGGAAGCTCATTTGAGCAGGGTCCTCTTTAACCTATCGTTCCTGTAAGTTTTCTTGTAATTGTCCTATTTATAGTTAAATCCCCCCTCTCTTATAATATTGTAAAGCGCTACAGAATCTGTTGGCACTATATAAATGGTAATAATAATAATAATAATGAGAAAAAAAACAAACATGTATGTATATAAAGTTTGTGCCAGTTTTGTGCGCATGCACCATTTTCTTATGCACGAAAGGTTATTCCATCCTTTATACAAGAAAAATTAGCAATATTACTAGGAGGGGGGAGAAAAAGTGTATTCACAATAAGAGCTGTTAACCCATCACAGAAAATCCACCACTGACGGCAGCAGAAAAATTTGTCAGACATAAATGGCATACCTTTGCAGCCCTTTTTTATTTTATTTTATTATTTTATTCATTGGAAGTAAATTTGTAACACCCTCCCCACCCCCCCAACAAAAATAAAAATGGAACTGAAGATAAAAGAAATGAACAGGTGCATGGAGGAAAGGCCAGCTCAAAATTGAACACTTTATACATATGACAGGCAGGGGGCCCAAGATGGAGACACAGAGTTGCAGGATCCAGATGGGTGTTTCTACATTTAATATTCACAACTCACAACTAGGGTATAAACAAACATAATATTAAAACATACTGGAAAGCGACCGTCCCCCATTTTAAATACACATCTACACACATTCTCTCTCATCCCCTTACCTAATTACATACTGCCCCATCAGCATCCTTAGCTTTCTTTCCCTCTGGACCAGTCTCCCTTAACGTCAATATTTATTTTTGCCATCTATATCAGCACCTCTATGTCAGTCTTCCCTGACCTAAACACATGACCCTCCCCTATCCTATAAACAGCACCCAAACAAACTTAAATGAGGTCAGTCTGTAGTCCAGATGCAACTGAACAACCAAGGACTGTTTTAGAAACTTTAGTATTTGTTACTTTTTTTTTTTTCTTCTTAAATACTTTTCTAGCAACCAGAGACACTTGCCAAGTCTAATGACAGCAACTACAAAGGCATGGTAGTTGCTGTGACAGAGCAGCAGAACCACCTGTATAAGGGTGTTTCTTACTCTGCTACGTGACTCGGCAGATGGCTATGCGGAGGATTGACAGATGAGCGGTAGGGCAAGATTTTCAAATAGAATTTAAGAAAAGTCTACACACCTATACTAGAAATCCTCCTAGCAGAGTTTTTAGAGGAAATGCCCCCCTGTCTAAAGTTTTTAAAAAGTGATGTGGGCCACAACTGGAACATTTTAGAAAATTTCTTGACATGGTTGAAATATGGTCATTACTTCACCCCTGCCTCCCCAAAGAGTTGGATGTGTGTGACAGTGTCATGGTGGCACCCAGTAAATTAAGTTCCTTCCATACACTGTGAAAACTTAAATTGTATATGGATTTGCCTGTTGAGCAATCCAACAATACTTAGAATCCAGGTACCTGCTTGGCATTTTGGGATTACTCCGCATCTGTCCGAGGGCACAAACATCAGGTGACACTAAGCTTTTGCTCTATATGTTTGCTTTTATTGCACCAGACCAATGTATAGCGTATTTCATACCTGAGAGGCGCTTTGCTATGTACTCATAGACCATCTACTCCCATTATGTCTACAATATAAAAATAAAAAATAAAAATTGAAAGAATTCCGGCAAAGAAGATTGGTCTAAATCATGGGTCGTCAACCTGGTCCCTACCGCCCACTAGTGGGCGTTTCAGGATTCCAGGTGGGCGGTAGGGATTTCGGCGGCTAAATCCTCTGTTTGAGAGAGTGGGTGGCTGGGCTGGTGTGGCTGGGGCTGGGGCTGGGCTGACAGACCTAATCATTCTGATTAATCCTCCCCTCAGACTGTGCCAGCCTGTCAGTCCGAGGGGAGGAAGGAGGAAGGAGGGAGGAGCTGGGGGCTGGTGTGGCTGCCAGCAGCTGCAGGGAGACCTCTCAGTCTCCCTGCACACTCTAAAATCATTCCGGTCGCATGCCCCGCCCCCAAACAGAAGCTCTGCCTCCCGCCCACAAGCTCCACCCCCACACATGTTACTGGGAAGCTGCCCACCATACCAAGAGGACACTGAAAGATATTTACCTTTTTCAGCCCCCTACCCACCATTCAAATGCCCCCACCTCACAGACAGTCCCTCTACCCACCTCACAGCCCCCTACCCACTATACTGCCCCCCTACCCACCTCACAGCCCCTACCCACTATACAGCCCCCCTACCCACTATACTGACCCCCTACTCACTATAATGCCCCCTACCCACTATAATGTCCCCCTACCCATCTCACAGCCCCCTACCCACTATACTGCCCCCTACCCACATCACAGCCCCCCTCCCCACATCACAGCCCCCCTCCCCACCTCACAGGCCCCCTACCCACCTCACAGGCCCCCTACCCACCTCACAGGCCCCCTACCCACCTCACAGGCCCCCTACCCACCTCACAGGCCCCCTACCCACCTCACAGGCCCCCTACCCACCTCACAGGCCCCCTACCCACCTCACAGGCCCCCTACCCACCTCACAGGCCCCCTACCCACTATAGAGCCTCCCTACCCCCCCCTTACAGCCCCCTAAACACCTCACAGCTCCCCTACCCACTATACTGCCCCCCTACTCACATCACAGCTCCCCTACCTACTATACTGCCACCTACCCACCTCACAGTCCCCCTACCCACTATTCAGCCCCCCATTCACCTCACAGTCCCCCTACCCACTATACTGCCCCCCTACCCACCTCACAGCTCCCCTACCCACTATACAACCCCCCTACCCACTATAGAGCCCCCTACCCACTATAGAGCCCCCCTACCCACCTCACAGCTCCCCTACCCACTATACTATACTCCTACCCACCTCACAGCCCCCCTACCCACTATACAATCCCCCTACCCACTATAGAGCCCCCCTACCCACTATAGAGCCCCCCTACCCACCTCACAGCTCCCCTACCCACTATACTGCCCCCTATTCACCTCACAGTCCCCCATCCACCTCACAGTCCCCCATCCACCTCACAGTCCCCCTACCTACTATGCAGCCCCCTACCCACCTCACAGTCCCCCTACCCACCTTACAGCCCCTCTACCCACTATATGGCCCCCCTACCCACCTCACAGCCCCCATACCAACTCACAGTCCCCCTACCCACCATACAGAACCCTTACCCACCATACAGAACCCTTACCCACCATACAGAACCCCTACCCAACTTACAGAACACCTACCCACCTTACAGCCCCCCCTATCCACCTTACGAAAATCGAACCAGATAATATTTAGTCTCGCAGCATCAACCTCAAGGACCTCATTAATCACTAGTAAAGGTAATTTCAATTTACTTTTTCTCATTAAACTTTATAAAGTTAAAAAACATTATAAACATGGATAAAGTAGAAATAAAAAGATAAATGTGCGTACATTTATTTTATTTTTAAAAACACCCTCCTTTC
The DNA here is from genome assembly GCF_036172605.1 of Pelobates fuscus. Lineage (NCBI taxonomy): Eukaryota > Metazoa > Chordata > Amphibia > Anura > Pelobatidae > Pelobates > Pelobates fuscus. The sequence continues at coordinate 365,902,763 of NC_086321.1, forward strand.
TAAAAAATATTTCGCACTTGCGCGAAAACTGGTGGGCGGTAAGGAAATTTTTCCATCAAGAAAGATGCATTAGTGGGCGGTAGGTAGAAAAAGGTTGACTACCCCTGGTCTAAATTGAAAACTCCTACACTTTTCTCCCAACATACCTTTAAAATCTGGCAGTAGTAAGTGAACAATTAAATCTTCAAAGGACTGCAAGGGTGAGTGTGAAATCTATTGCTGTCAGCTATATAGTGGGATATGGCCAAGGTTAACCCAACAAGTCCCAGTAGTCCACTAACAATTAAAAAGGACAGGACGTCAAGATGGAGGCCCACAGTTGCAGGATAAGGTGTGGTTTTTATTCTATATTTCATACCTCATAAATACAAATGTGTGACAAATAAAGGCATAAGTAAACAGAATATTAAATATATATATATATATATATATATATATATATATATATATATATATATATATATATATAATCATGGGAAAAAATGTTGATGGCAATATAACAAATGTGGCTTTATTGAGACATTCCAAGAATGTAACTATACAATTCAGCAACAATTGTATGCATACATCCACTCATTTCAAACACAGCCACTTCCTAAGGCTAAATTGTGATAAAATATACTTTGATTTTGTGCACAATAGAGGATAAACCTGAAATGAATGAGTTATGGATCTTTCAAGCATTATTAAAACGCGTGTCTTGCACGGGTTCCGGTGCGATGAGTTAGTTGTCCTTTTATGTTAAAGGGTCTCTCTAGGCAACATAACAAACACAGTGAATTCTACTGGTTATGTTGTCTAAAGTGCCAAATATTGTACCTGTGACTCAGTATCAGGCCAGACTCGTTGCAGTAGTCATTCCACCGTCAATGAGATAACCCGTCCTAATGAACTCTGGTCCGAAACAATGAACATGGTGGACCAATGTCGCATGTGCAGCAATTTCTGCGTTCCAACAAACCTTTGCTATTCACAGCATTAAACGAATACATAAGAAGCATCAGTGGTGTTTGGTGTCATCACCATGTGCACGATAAGGCTGAATGTGAAGACATTTGCACACTGAAGGTCTTAATGAAGAAATGCCTGTAGGAGCTGCCTGTCTGATAGCCACTAGATGTATGTTCTCAGATAAATGCAAATATTGCCATTTCTCAGATATGGCCAGTTTTACATTGTTCGAGTTAAAAAGGTGATATAGTGAGATTCTATAGCACTCGTCCAGCAGTTAAATGGTCCCCCCCAAAAAAAAAAATTGAATTGGTGATGTTTGGAATGCCTCTTTCTAAAGGGCACCTGTCATGCCCCCAAACAACTTATTCTCATTAGATTGAGAATAAGTTTCAATTAATTTTTCTAGCAAATTTATAGATAAAAGAAGAAAAACCTATTTAAAAATATATAGGTTTTTCTCACAGGTGTCAGTCAATGCCTCGGCGTGCCAAGACGTTGACTGACAAGGGAGAACAGAAAAGGCCTCCCACAGTTCTTACAGCGCACTGTGTGTGGTTGCTATGGAAACTCCGTTCCGACGCCAGCAACGAAGCCAGCATGGCGACTGCACTGACAAGGGATGGGTCCCAAGCCAGGCAAATCAAAGAATAGACCAGGTGGAGGGAGCGGAAGACGGCCTGGAGGTGGGTGTTACACAAAGAGTAACACCCACAAAGCACCGCAGGAACAGAGGAAAAGTGAGTAAATCTCTATATTATAGAATGATTACACCTTGTATCTTTGTGATATATGGTGTATTCAATGTATATGGGAGCCATCCAAGGAATGTGACATGTTTTACTGCAGGTTCACCTTAAGGAGCACAAAATAGCTACAGCCACACACCCACCTTCACAATGAAAATCACAGGTAGAAGCTATGAGCCCCCTGCCAGAAACGCACAAGTAAATGGACAGGATTATTCATTAAAAAGTAAGAATGGCTATGAATTCAAAATAAACGATTTGGAAGCATTCTCCAAGTCAGCTACGCTTTCAGTTCGGTTATTTTGGTCTACTCAAATTAAAATTAATTTTAACGAGAAAAAAAACCAAACTGTTAATGTACGAATCTAATAACATGGCTCGCTCGTGAAAAAAAAAATCAGGATGTTACATATATGGACTGAACCATCTGCAAAAACACCTTGACATACACAATGACAAAAACACAATACACAATGACAAAAACATTCAAGGAACAGATTATTGACATTCATATAACGCCAACAAATTCCATAGCACTTTACATTATAAGATGGGTAGATTTAATAGTAAATGAGACAATTACAAAAACTTACAGGAATAATAGTTTAAAGAGGACCCTGCTCAAACGAACTTACAGTCTTTCATAGTATTATGCAAACATACAACACAAACAAGGGGTTATTCGATAAATAGGGAATTGACAATATTGGCTATTCTGGCCTAAAAATTGCAAGTTTCATGTCATTTCGCTACAATTGCAGGTTTAGAGAAGACAAATACAATAAATAAATCAACAACTACAGCAAAATTGCAATATCTGGATTCTGCTGTCAACATTTTGCAAGTGATTGTGCTGGGGCTAAAATAGTGTCACTAATAAAAAGGTGTCCGGTTTTACAGAGTGTCAAAGAAATGCAGCCAAGGCCCAACAGATAGAGGAGTGCTCCCAATAAATTGGTGCTCTATAAAAAGAGTGAACGATGTAAACATGCTCAAACATGAACTCACAATGAAATCGAGGTCATATGGAGAGACAGTGCGTGAAGTGCAAGATAATCTCAGCATTAGATTGGGTAACAGGCTAACCCACACAGGGGCCCTCTAACCTGCACTGGGTTCTTAAGCAGCATGAGCCCAGTTTTAATGGACAGCATGTTTACAAAGAGTTTGTGGTGCCCGATGTAAAAAAAAACCTCATAACTTGGAGAACAGGGGCTGGTCACTGTGCTGGGTAAATTAAGATTCACATGCTGGCCTTATCATTGGGCTCAGGGGGAATTGGGGTTTAACACAGCGTCCAAGCTTGCAATAATCACACCACATTCCAATGGAGGCCGATCTGTAGTCTGCACTGTCACGGCCATAATCAGTAAATGGGTGACAAGAGGAGCTCAGTGTGATCCCTGCACTGGAGCAGTAAGATATGGTCATATCCAGTAGCGGGTTAGAGGGCAGTTGTTGGTCAGAGATATAGCTGCACACATAGAGCAGGGGGTCACAAGACAGTACAACCCTAGCAGAATGCTTCAGGGTCTAAAACGAATCTCGAAAAGCCAAGCAGTTGAATGCAGTGTTAAGGAGTGGGGGGACGGGACAACACCAAATAAAAAGGGACCCAGAGATTTGTGCTGCTACCCACATCAATAGGAAGGGATGATTATATTTTGGGCTGAGAGTGACACATTGTGCCCAGTGTGAGCTGCTCCTAACCATGCACACAGTTTGCTGGGGATGTAGATTATAATATGGGGTGAAGGGGACACAATAAACCATTGTAACATGCTGCACACTATGCTGGTAGAACAAATTATATTATGGTGTGAGAGGGACACTGAGCCATGGGTACATGCTGCACACTATGCTGGGAAATCAGATTATACTATGGGGTGAGGGGCACACAATGATCCATGGGTACATGCTTCACACTGTGCTGGGAGATCAGATTATAATATGGGGTGAGGGGACACGGAGCCATGGGTACATGCTGCACACTATGCTGGGAGATCAGATTATACTATGGGGTGAGGGGCACACAATGATCCATGGGTACATGCTTCATACTGTGCTGGGAGATCAGATTATAATATGGGGTGAGGGGACACGGAGCCATGGGTACATGCTGCACACTATGATGGGAGATCAGATTATACTATGGGGTGAGGGGCACACAATGATCCATGGGTGCATGCTTCACACTGTGCTGGGAGATCAGATTATAATATGGGGTGAGGGGACACGGAGCCATGGGTACATGCTGCACACTATGCTGGGAGATCAGATTATAATATGGGGTGAGGGGACACGGAGCCATGGGTACATAGGGAAAGACAGCTTGATTTTAGAGGTGAGGGTGGCACAGGGAGCGCAGTCTGCACACTGCTCTATGTGCTAGGATTATCAGATTATATTTTAGGGGTGACACTGAAGTAAGGAGAGGGATTATATTCGGGGGGGGGGGGGTTGACTCATGAAGCTCAGGCTGTATGCTGCTCACTTTACTGGGGAGGGAAGATTATCTTCTGTGGGCATATTGTGGGTGGGGGACTCAAGTCTATATGATTGTCACTGCGCTGAGTAGGGCAGATTAGATTTAAGGGGGTGGGGGACACAGCAAAGGCTGCTCATTCCCTGCATGCTACTCACTGAGCTGGAGAGGGCAGATTAGATTTTGGTGGTGCAGGGGACTCCGGAGGAGAAGGGCTGCTTTCTGTGCAGGGGAGGGCAGGTGATATCTGGGAGGGTGGGGGACACTGGGGGCCCTGCATGTTGCCATCTTTGCTGTGGAGGGCAGGTGATATTTAGAGGGGTGGGGGACACTGGGGGCCTGGATCTCCTTACCCTGCATGTTGCCTGTCGTGCTGGGGAGGGCAGGTGATATTTGGGGGGTGGGGGACACTGGGGGCCCGGATATGCTTACCCTGCATGTTGCTGTCTGTGCTGGGGAGGGCAAGTGATATTTGGGGGGTGGGGGATATTGGGGGCCAGGATCTCCTTACCCTGCATGTTGCTGTCTGTGCTGGGGAGGGCAGGTGATATTTTGGGGGTGGGGGGACACTGGGGGCCAGGATCTCCTTACCCTGCATGTTGCTGTCAGTGCTGGGGAGGGCAGGTGATATTTGAGGGGTGGGGGGACACTGGGGGCCCAGCTCTCCTTACCCTGCATGTTGCTGTCTGTGCTGAGGAGGGCAGGTGATATTTGGGGGGGGGGGGGGGGGGGGGACACTGGGGGCCAGGATCTCCTTACCCTGCATGTTGCGGTCTGTGCTGGGGAGGCCAGGTGATATTTGGGGGGTGGGGGGCCACGATCTCCTTACTCTGCATGCTGCTGTCTGTGCTGGGGAGGGCAGGTGATATTTGGAGGTGGGGGGACACTGGAGGCCCGGCTCTCCTTACCCTGCATGCTGCCGTCTGTGTTGGGGAGGGCAGGTGATATTTGGGGGTGGGGGGACACTGGGGGCCCGGCTCTCCTTACCCTGCATGTTGCTGTCTGTGCTGGGGAGGGCAGGTGATATTTGGGGGTGGGGGGACACTGGGGGCCAGGATCTCCTTACCCTGCATGTTGCTGTCTGTGCTGGGGAGGGCAGGTGATATTTGGGGGTGGGGGGACACTGGGGGCCTGGCTCTCCTTACCCTGCATGTTGCTGTCTGTGCTGGGGAGGGCAGGTGATATTTTGGGGGTGGGGGGACACTGGGGGCCAGGATCTCCTTACCCTGCATGTTGCTGTCTGTGCTGGGGAGGGCAGGTGATATTTGGGGGTGGGGGGACACTGGGGGCCCGGCTCTCCTTACCCTGCATGTTGCTGTCTGTGCTGGGGAGGGCAGGTGATATTTGGGGGTGGGGGGACACTGGGGGTCAGGATCTCCTTACCCTGCATGTTGCTGTCTGTGCTGGGGAGGGCAGGTGATATTTGGGGGTGGGGGGACACTGGGGGCCCAGCTCTCCTTACCCTGCATGTTGCCTGTCGTGCTGTGCTGCTGGCCTTGTCCTGGGGCCCCGGGGCCTGCACTGCTGCCGCTGCTCCCACTGTTACTGGGGTTGGAAGTCGCCATTGTTAATATATTAGATTCCAAATGAAGGCTGCAATGCAGCAACCCCCACTGTGCCTGCCCCCTCCCAGAATCCCTCACTCTGACGTCAGAACACCGCCTCCCCGCGTGACGTCACGTCCCCACCTCCTCCCCGGGCTCGGAGTGACTGCAGCCCTGATACAGTGTGTCTTCCAGTCAGGGAACTGCGAGCGTTCTATCGGAGTCCGTGACATTCCACTCAGAACGTTCTGTGTTACCTGGGCAACACCCCCTGCCCTTCATACCCTCCCCCTCACCGCAGAGTCTCTTACCCTTCATTAACCTCTATGCCCCTTCTCTGCCTTTTACCCCCCCCCTCTTTTCTCCCCCTATTTTTTCCCCTTTCGTATCTTGTGTCCCCCTTTTCCCCTCTTGTCTCCTACTGTGTCTCCTACCTCCCCTTTATATTATTTTACTCCCTTTTGTTTATAATCCCTCCTATTGTCACACTTGTGTCTCTTACAATCCCCCCTCCCCGGTTGGTTGTCACGGTTATTCAGTAATGTGAGAATACAAGGTGAAGGTCAAGATTCAAGCAGCATTGTCACAGTTTGGGGACTTTGCCCAATTCGCAAGTCCCCTGACAGTGACATCGCCACTGGGGGTACAGTGGCCGGGAGGGGGGTGAGGTTAAGGTGAGATTTACGTGCCTGAACCTGTCCCTCACGGACGCAGCTTTCTGCATCCGGCGGGACTTCTTCAGAGCTGACGTCACTGCTGTGCTCTCGCGCATGCACAAGATACAGCAGTGCGGACAAGGCCATTAGGCGCCCTGTGCGAAAAGTCTTCACGGCGCCCCCTCACCAAGTTGCCTGTATACAGGCACAGGCAGACAGTCACACAAACAGTTACAAGCAGACAGTGAGACACGCTCAGTTATAGGCAGATAGTCACACACACAGTTACAGGCTGACAGTCACAGAGCCAAACACACATTTAAAGGCAGACAGTCACACACAGTTACAGGCACACAATCACAAACAATTACAGTCACACACACAGTCACAGGCATGCAGACACTCACGCACGCTGATAGACACACACACTCATTTAAAGGCAGATAGTCACACATACGGGCACAAACAATGGCACAGCTACAGTGACACACACAGCCAGACAGTAACACACAGGCAGAAAGTCACACATACACACAGGCAGGCAGACAGTCACACATGCAGGGAGGCAGTCACACAGACAGACAGTCACACACACACAGTCAGACAGACAGTCACACACACACAGGCATGCAGTCACACAAACAGGCAAACAGTCACAGGCAGTCACACACAGGCAAACAGTCACACACAGGCAGTCAGACAGACAGTCACACAGGCAGTCACACAGACAGACAGTCACACAGGCAGGCAGACAGTCACACACAGGCAGGCAGAAAGTCACACACACACACAGACTTACCTCTTTCCATTATGGCTGGAAGGGGGAGTGGATGCAGTTGGTTGTTGGGGAAGCAGAGACTCCTTCCTTCTTCCCTCTTCCTCTGCAGCAGTTACCAGGGGCTTCGGGTAGGTATTAGCCCCGCCTCCGCCTTGTGATAAGCCCCTGCCGCTTGGTAAGCACCGCCCCCGTTGGCTCGAATTTTTTTTTTTTATTATAGACCCGGGTGGAGATGAATGAAATCCTCCACCCGGGTACCTGATTTAGCTCCCCTGCACTCCTGTCACCCGGCCATGTGCGAGCTGTGTCAGTCATATGGCGCCCCCTGGTCCATGGCACTCTGTGCGGCCGCACAGCTCGCACATCCCTAAGGCCAGCCCTGAGTGCGGACTAAGGAAGAGACAGACAATTCTCTACTTAGCCAAGTCCCTACTTTGTCTCAATTTACAGCTATTACATCACCCTGGATATTAGCATATTTTAAGAGAATCTGAATTTTCTTATAGCTGCATCCGATGAATTTCCCTCTGGCAACATCTCTACTATAGGCGTGCGCAGCCTATAGCATTAGGGTGTGCACCCTAAAGCACAAATACACGCCGCGTGTATATGTATGTATGTATGTGTATATATATATATATATATATATATATATATATATACACATATATATACACACACACATACATACACTGCTGTGTGTGTGTGCTGTTAGTGTGCTGTGTGAGGGTGCTGTGTGTAACGGTGCTGTAAGTGTGATGTGTGTGTGAGGGTGCTGGTAGTGTGCTATGTGGGTGAGGGTGTTTGTGTGTGTGTTTGTGAGGGTCCTGTTAGTGTGCTGTGTGAGGGTGCTGTTTGTGTGATGTGTGTGTGTTTGAGGGTGCTGTTTGTGGGTGTCGTGTGTTTGTGAAGGTGCTGTTTGTGAGGGTGCTGGTAGTGTGCTATGTGGTTGGGGTGTTTGTGTTTGTGTGTGTGTGTTTGTGAGGGTGCTGTGTGTGAGGGTGCTGTTTTGTGTGTGTGTGTTTGTTAGGGTCCTGTTAGTGTGCTATGTGGTTGGAGGTGTTTGTGTGTGTGTGTTTGTGAGGGTGCTGTGTGAGGGTGCTGTTTGTGTAATGTGTGTGTGTGTGTGTGTGTGTGCTGTTTGTGTGCTGTGTGTGGGTGTTGTGTGTTTGTGAAGGTGCTGTTTGTGAGGGTGCTGTTTGTGTATGTGTGTTTGTGAGGGTGCTGTTAGTGTGCTGTGTGAGGGTGCTGTGTGTGTGTGTGTGTGTGAAGGTACTGTTAGTGTGCTGTGTGTGAGGGTGCTGTGTGTTTGTAACGGTGCTGTTAGTGTACAGTGTGTGTGAGGGTGCTGTATGTGTGTAGGTGCTGTGTGTGTGTGGGTGATGTTTGTGTGCTGTATGTGTGTGGGTGCTGTTTGTGTGTGCTGTATGTTTGGGTGATTGTGGGGGTGGAGGTGGGAGCAGACTAGTAAATATCCCCCCTCTCTTCTTACCTTATGTAGGGAGGGGGGACCGTGCTGCTGCCATCCCTGGTGGTCCAGTGGAGAGTGAACTCTAGCCTGCGGGGCTAGAGTTCACTCTCGCGAGATCTAAACATTGACGCGGGAATCCTCAGATCTCGCGCGAGGAACCCGGCGGAGCTGCTGGCTAGCACTCCCCGAGTCCTCTCCTGCCTCCCTCCATGCTGCTGTGAGCCGGTGAGGGAGAGCTTTGATCTCTCCACCGGCCCATGGAGGCTTAGAGCAGAGCCAGCGCTCAGATAGCGCCGACTCTGCATGAGCCGACAGGGGAGATTCTGAGATCTCCCCTGCCGGTCTCAATCCATAGGCGTGCCGCGGGGATTAGGGTGTGCCCAGGCACACCCCGTGCGCACGCCTATGATCTCCACCAGATACATAATGCTTGAGATGTATGACTGTTTTAGTGTTTTTGGTCAATACGATTCTGTAGTTAGGCCCCTCATAATGGTCAGCACCAGGCCCACTGGGCTCTTAATCTGGCCCTGACTGCATGGATCTGAGAGCTATTTGGAGAACTTGGGCGCTCAGGTCACGGCTATTTAACAAAGAATTATTTGTGGGGTTATTTTATGTTTTTATTATATTTTGGGGTATTTTTATGTTTTATATTTTTATGTTTGCCGCTCTGTTCCTGGGAGATAATTAGCTTACCAGTCTTTAATGCAATTATCTGCCAGGCCCAGAGATTCCTGGAGAGGGCTTGTGGTGAATACAATGCATAACCCCTGCTGGGGCTGTGTTTGGATGCATTAAACCAGTTGTACTCCCAGGCCCGAACTATGTGTCATGTAGTTACTGGGAGGGGAAGTGCTATAATCACTGCTTAGCACCTTGTTCCATGTCGTGGAGGGTTCAACGGGGAAAGTCCTTGTAAGGACTAGAGCTCCCAGGACTGTGTGTAGTCCAGTCCCTGGCAGTAAATAGACCAAGTCCCCTATCCTGCTCCAGGACAGAAAGGCTCCAGGAGGACCCCAGTCAAGCCACAGCGACTGGGGCAGAAGGGCTTAGGTGTTTCCCTGTTCCAGCTAGGAAGCAGTCCTTCGCCGAGGTACCCAGCCGGGGTACAGGGAGCTCTGCTACATAACTATTACATCACTCTGGATCTATTGGATCACACTGTGTATCTATTACATCAATCTGGATCTATTGGATCACACTGTGTATCTATTACATCACTCTGGATCTATTGGATCACACTGTGTATCTATTACATCAATCTGGATTTATTGGGTCACACTGTGCATCTATTACATAATTTTGGATATTGAATCACACTGAGTATCTATTACATCAATCTGGATCTATTGGATCACACTGAGTATCTATTACATCAATCTGGGTCTATTGGATCACACTGTGTATCTATTACATCAATCTGGGTTTATTGGATCACACTGAGTATCTATTACATCAATCTGGATCCATTGGATCACACTGTGTATCTTTTACATCACTCTGGGTCTATTGGATCACATTGTATCAATTACATCACTATGGATCTATTGGATCAACCTGTGCCCCTATTACATCATTTTGAATATTGAATCACACTGTGTATCTATTACATACATCACTCTGGATCCATTGGATCACACTGTATCTATTACATCATTTTGGATATTGAATCACACTGTGTATCTATAACGTCACTCTAGATCTATTGAATCACACTGTGTATCTATTACATCACTCTGGATCCATTGGATCACACTTTGTATCTATTACATCACTTTGGATCCATTGAATCACACTGTGTATCTATTTCATCACATTGGATCACACTGTGTATCTATAACATCACTCTGGATCTATTGAATCACACTGTGTATCTATTACATCACTCTGGATCCATTGAATCACACTGTGTATCTATGACACCACATTGGATCCCGCTGTGTATCTATTACATCACTCTGGATCCATTGGATCACACTTTGTATCTATGACATCACATTGGATCACACTGTGTATCTATTACATCACTCTGGATCCTTTGGATCACACTGTGTATCTATGACACCACATTGCATCACACTGTGTATCTATAACATCACTCTGGATCTATTGAATCACACTGTGTATCTATTACATCACTGGATCCATTGAATCACACTGTGTATCTATTACATCACATTGGATCACACTGTATCTATTACATCACTCTGGATCCATTGAATCACACTGTGTATCTATGACACCACATTGGATGACACTGTGTATCTATTACATCACTCTGGATCCTTTGGATCACACTGTGTATCTATAACATCACTCTGGATCTATTGAATCACACTGTGTATCTATGACATCACATTGGATCACACTGTGTATCTATTACATCACTCTGGATCAATTGAATCACACTGTGTATCTATGACATCACATTGGATCACACTGTGTATCTATAACATCACTCTGGATCTATTGGATGACTTACCTGGGCCTAACCGGCATCCGTTTTGCATCCTTCCTCTTGAAAGCAAAGTCGTCCAATGGAGGACTGTGCTCACTAGCTGTGAGTGCTCTGCTGATTTTCTCGGATCATAACTATGGCCCCTGCTTTGTTCTACACAGATACATATGGCTTCTCTGCTGGTGAACACCAGATGCAGCCATTACAGAGTGGGTGCTCGGAAGACATACAGGTAAGTTGTCAAACCATGCTAAAATGACTACCGACACCATAATCACTACAGTGGGCTGTACTGGTTATTGAACTTGGTATGTTTCTTTAAAATCCTAAAACTGTTGCATTTAGTTTACTCAAGTGACATTCATTCTAGTCTATGTTTATTTTTTTTCTTATTGAACAGTGATTTATAGGATATGTTGTTTATCCTCCAGTAACAGTTTCATTCATTACACAGAGTGAGCAGTGGTGTATTTTGGATTTGTGCTGCCCTAGGCAAAACTAAATTCGGGCACCTCCAAAATCTAAATTTGCCCCCCCAATTCGTGTCAAGGCCATTTTTTTGACTGACAGACAGATGCCCTCATTGATACATGCACTGATATACACTCACTGACAGATACACAGTCATTGGCACACACTGTTTAACCAACACACACTTTTACTGACAGACCCACTCGCTGACAGGCACACACTCTCAGATACACATAAAATTACACACACACACTGACACACACTCACAGGCACACCCATTCTCACTCACAGACAAACTGAAAGCTACACTCACTCACTCACTCACTCACTCACTCACAGTAAGGTGGACAGCCCAAGGACAAGAGGCAAACAAGGCATTTGTCTGGGAGATTGGGGTGGCATTTTTTGGCACCCCCCTGAAAGTGCTGCCCTAGGCAAATGCCTTGTTTGCCTTGTGGTAAATACATCCCTGAGAGTGAGTGATACTACTCAAGGAGCCATACTGCAGCTGCTATCAGCATATTCACAGCTCGGTTGTTATGGTGTATATGCATTCCACTAGGGATGTGAAAACTATTGTCAAAATGGTTCCTCTATCCCCCCTTCCCACTCCCTTAAGCATTGTGTAAGGCTGCTTTTGAAAGCTTGCCTACGTTAGACGAACATTGAAATAAAAAAAACACCTACGACTGTTTAATCTTTAATAGAAATCTATGAGGCTGATTCCTGGCAGACTGCATTGTTGAACAGTGATATAATCCTACAAAATGTTGGTTATGACTAAGGAAATTGCTCAACTCTAGGTACAGCAAGGTCAGCAGACCATTGCCGAGCACAACTACACTAATGAGTTAACCTACCTAATTTCTCATAGATTCCTTGAGCATAACGTGTTCATTTACACTGCAGGTAAGGATTCATGGGTAGACACATGAAACTATCATCTAGACTAGTGGTTCCCAACCCAGTCCTCAAGTACCCCATAACAGTACAAGATTTAGGGATCATCCAGTTCTGTCTAAGGTGTTTTTAGAAAGAAAGAAAAAAACACTTTAGACACAACAGGGTAATTTCTAAATCCTGGACTGTTAGGGGTTAGTTGAGGACTGGGTTGGGATACCACGGTATCTGAAGCTGGACATCCCCACGCGTCAGATTTTTTTCCCATAAGAAAGCATTGATATAATGCTTTCCTATGGGGAGGTATAATGCGGGCAGGGCCTTAGTGCCTGCTCATCGCGGGAAGAAGGAGGGGGCGGAGCATTGACCAAATGCCAAGGTACATTGGCGCTGGGACCAGGGAAGTAAATAAATGATTTTAAACCCTTTATTCACCTGGGCGGAGGGGCACAAGGGAGGGCAAGGCAGGGGGAGCGATAGTGCCAGGAATACAGCTTTGTATTCCTGGCACAATAGTATCCCTTTAAATTTGAAATTCACTTTCAGTTTTGCCTTTATTGAATAACCCTGTGTGTATGTTTATATGCAGCATTAGCCTTGTGTTGACAACTCCCTTTGAGAATAAAGCAGTTGGTACATGAGTTTTTAGAAAGTACACAGGTGAGCTAGACTACTTTTTAAAAACTGCATGATGGGGGTCATGCAGAGAAGGGATAAAGGTAGCCCATCTTAAGTCTCGGGATTTAAGCCTTATTTGCAGATCCTTGGCTGACCAACTGCATTAGGTTTTACTGCTCCTTATAAATACCACTTTTTTTCAACTAGGAACATATTGGAACTCTGATTTCTCAGGAGATTATTGAGTGGGTTCTCCTCAAACTTGCCATTTTAGAACTATATTAACACATAAAAACAGGTGGAACAATACCGCAATACTCTGTTATTTTGCTTCTGCATTACTGAACAAATACAGCTACTCATGCAACTTCTGAGCAGTGGTAGTAGTATTCAGCATTTTACAAGTCACAATTAATGCCTACCATCTAGTGGTACCAAATCCAAACTGCAGTTTGCAAATGAGGAAAGAGAACAATGACAATAGTATTGTGAAATATACTGTATCTGTCTCTTACAGTCTATATGTGATCACTGTTATTAACATTCTTATAGCCACCTACCTATTCTGCAGCACTTTACAATCATACAATGGGGATATTTGACAAGCAATCGACATACAGATTACAACAGATAAGGTATTGCTCAATTATGTGATAACTCAAATTAAGACCCACTGACTTCTAAACACTCCATCTTTTTCACCCCAACTTTTATGGGGTGCTCCACCACCCTCACCCTTGTAAACAGTAGAAGGTTTATTCAATAAATAACAAAATTAACGATCAATATTCACAACTATTGATGAAGGTCTGCTTCTCATGTCCCCTGCTGGGTCATTATACCTGTAATTTACCCATTTATCCCATGGTTATATACTAAAGTGATCTGCATTGCCTGTGAAATCTCTCCACAATTCCCTATTTAGTGAATAATTGCAATTATTTGTAATACATGATCTGTGCTGCATGTGAAACCGACTTGGCTGGCCCCCAAGGCAAGCATTGTAGGAAATGCAAAGTGAATTTAAGGCCAAAATACCTAAATTGGATAAATTCTCCAAGTCAGATATTATTCTAGCTCGGCTACTTTGGTCTAAAATGAGAAATTTACTTTGAATATATGACGATTCTCACTTTAGTGAATATTAATCCTGCCTGTTTTCAATCTATAAAAACTACAAAGGAATTCCCTCTTTTATTAGACACATCACTGTAAAAACATTTAAGATATATTCGTTGACAATGATGTCTAAATCTTTTTGACAAGTAAAATAACTGCATATACTATGAGCAGAGAAATAGAGTTAAATAGCTAATGAAGGGCCAAAGCTGGACACCCAAGAGGTAAATTTCTCTATGTAACATGAACTAAATTTGGTTCTGAGGGCAGTCCCTGCGTGATTCTTTAACCTAACCCTATTCTTTTCTAGCAGACAAGATAAAAGGTAATTAATACAATCCCAATTAGTTATCCTACATTATGACAATACACCTTAAAAAGTAATTAAGCAGTATTTTGAGTGTTATTTGTCATTCCCTGGTTTATACGATAGGGTTATAATGCTGAATGTAAACTGGCGCTGTTACGTTACATGTCTGGAAAAAGAGGCAATACATTAACACTTAACCAGCAACGTTCCTACAAAAGTTGCACTGTATGAGATCTGTGTATAAAAAAAAAAAACATTGCCAGAATTACAAAAAAGTCATTTCATTTGTAAATAAAATTCTTGAGATTGTGTTTAATAAAACAAAATAATCCAGATACACGCAGAGTTAATTCGCTGCAATTTTTGGCTCTTGGCTCACCCACCACCCCCAAAGGATTCTGGGAGTAAGGGGACGGAGTCAGCTCTATGAATAACAGACATTTGAATTATTTTAATTACACTCAAGACATTCTTGGAGAGAGCTCTGTGAGCCAGAACATGTGATGACTTGCGTCTATTGTTATGGCTTTTACAGCGTTAGCGTCTTTCTGTTCAGGTTTGTTTGTATGTATAACCTTTGCTGTTTAACGTGTTGGAGTTATAATATGATAGTTCCAGAAAGCAGCGCTGCCTCATGTCTGTTAGTACCTGTATAAACCTACAAGTTTCGGTAATTTTCTGTTTCTATAAATGGATTGTCAAGAATTCACTGAATTAACTACAAATAAAATTAATGCACATGTTCCTCCTTTCCACCATTTCTATAATGTAAAGATCTGCTTAAAACCAGACCTCGTCCTTTTAAAACCATTTTATCTTCGTACATATACATCGTCCCAAAGGCCTGATTCTCGGGAGGTGTTTCTATTACCCCTTTGAAAGTTATATGGTGTATTCCGCTAGCATCCACAGAGTACCCTCCGTCGTGGTCGTGTCCTGCAAAATATCCAATTACACCGGGGTGGGACTGTAACGCTGACAAAATCTCCTTGTAATTCCAGGCCAAACAAATAGCATCTGTGGAGTCTAGATGGATGGGGAGGTGACCTGTACGGGGGGGGGGGGGGGGGGGGGGGGGGGAAGAAGTCATGAAAAAATAATAGGAGTTAAATAAAGGCATGGTATTATAATATACGTAAACAGAAGTGTCAAAAGTATTACATAGGTTTGTTTCAATTCACAGCTGCAATCAGTCATGTGACAAGCAGGAAAAGCGACTATAATGTTGTAGTAATTAGCTTCTAACGACATTGAACAGGAAGCACACAGAATGGGTATATTTAGTGAGGCTCGAGTTTCTATCTACAGTCTAACACAGCTAGCAAACTACAATGTAGACATGTTTTGTTGTAGACTGCAGCTCCTATCTATTGTATCAGTAGATTGCAACGTTCATTTCATATTAAAGGGCCACCATGTAGCCCCCCCGGTCCCTCTTGTCTCCCTAAATATAGTAAAATATTGTATTCACGTCTTCAGCTGCTGCCTCTAACCTGCCTGCTGTCTGCTGACACCATCAGATGTGGTGGTCTGAGCCAATCACAATGCTTTCACATAAGGGGACAGAACAGAGGCAGAGCCAGCACAAGTCAAACACAGCCCTGGCCAATCAGCATCTCCTCATAGAGATACATTGAATCAATACAGCTCTATAAGGAAGGCTCAGTGTCTGCATGCAGAGGGTGGAGGCACTGAATGGCAGTACTGCACAGTATGCAGCACTGCCCTAGGAAGCACCTCTAGTAGCCATCTGAGCAGTTGCCAGTGGATATATCCTTGGGCTGTAATGTAAACACTGCATTTTCTCTGAAAAGAATAACCTGTAGTAATTTGGGTAACTAAAGTGTCCCTTTAAAAAGCTAAACAAATTTGATTTAAAAAAAAGACGGGTTTAGATGTGGCGGTGAACAAAATCTATTTTCAGAAAATGTCAGCCATTTGCATGAATATAATAAAAAAGGAGCAATCTATAAAATACTTGTCCTTTTTCGATATTCTAAACTTGAACCCCTACATACCGATGACCACCACTTTCTCGTTTTGTTCATCTGAAGATGCAAGCACGCTATTGATCCAGTTTAACTGAACCCCACTGACGCCGCCATTAAATTGTACAAACTGCTCTTCTTCTAGTCCTATAACAGAGAAAAGCATAAACACAAAATAAATCCACACTAAATATGAAATATAAAACTCCCCTTTACAATGAGAAGCATGGTAAATGTACAGTTTAATTAAAAAAAAAAAAAATTAAAAATTGTTTTGACATTGTGTTTTGACAAAAATAAAGGTTGTATTTCTCCCAAATACCCAAGTAGACACTCCTGTATGTCAGCAAAGCATGAAGTTTTAGGAATAGGCCTGAAAGAAATTTCCTTCCTAAACTCCAACCTTTTTTTTCTCATGAATCTCTTTTATTTTAAATGTATATTAATATATTTAGCAAGTTACATCACAATGCAGTTCAATCCAGGCACAGCCAGGACAGATGATGTAAAAAGAGGAGGAAAGCAGAGATATTCTGTTTTAACTCTTCCATTCCACCACTTATTTAATTTTTTTCTGGTGAGTAGAATCATTCCCTTCAGGCTTTTTGCAGTAAACACTGTCTTTTCAGATAAAATGCTGTGTTTACATTACAGCCCAGGGGTACCTCCACTGGCCACTGCTCAGATGGCTGCTAGAGGTGCTTCCTGGGGCAGTGCTGCACAGTGTGACTGACATTCAGTGTCTCCACCCCCTGCATGCAGACACTATGCTTTCCTCATAGAGATGCAGTGATTCAAGTTATCTTTATGAGGAGATGCTGATTGGCCAGGGCTGTGTTTGGCTTGTGCTCGCTCTGCCCTGATCTGCCTCCTTGACAGTCTCAGCCATTCCCATGGGAAAGCATTGTGACTGGCTCAGAACAACACTTCTGATGATATCAGCCAAGCGGACAGATCAGGGGCAGAGCCAACAGCTGCAGACCTGAACCAAATTAAAATTTTACTATATTTAAGGGGCAAGGGGAGAGGCAGGGGGGCTAGGTGGTGGTTTTAACACTATAGGATCAGGTATACAGGTTTGTGTTCCTGAATATATAGTGTTCCTTTATCTATAATTACAGGCAAGAAAGTGCAAAATGTATAATGAGGATTGACAGGGAGCCAAGATGGAGGTGCCAGTTACAGGATTTAAGTATATACTGAAGTGTAAATTTTTACATTTCATTTTACTTTTCCGACCTCACAAACAGATATTTGCTAAATATAGGGGACAAGTAAACATAAAATTCGAAAAAAAAAACTGGTATGTGATGGTTCCCCTTTAAGATGTGTTACATTCAGAGACATTTAATATCTGAAAGAGCAGTTGAACCAGGTAACAAAGATACAACATCGCTTTATCATATTACTTTACACCATGACAACACGCGTTTCCCACTTAATAACATCTATCTTGAAATCACATACTCCAATCTATTGCCCGTTTCTTTTAAAAATCATCCCATACCTCTAGGGCTGTTCAAATCCTCATTGGGATTCTTTTCCTTGAGGAGTTTTAACGAAATCCCATATTTGATGCTCATTGTATCTCTACCGATGACGCTGAGGTCATAACAATCAATTAAGAGGAATCGAAATCCGGGATAAGGACTAAAATGATAGCCATAGAAAGACTCCTGATCACTTCTGGTCTCGCTGGTATCTTCATTTATGGTCAGTTGACCAATTTCATCTTCTAATGGTTTAGAGTTCAGTTTAGATTCCATTAAATATTTTCTCTTGAAATTGTAGAATTCGTGGTTCCCCCAAATGTGATGGAAAGGGATCTTCAGTTTTTCCATTTCTGCCAGTATTCTTGCAAGCGATGTGTCGGACGTTTTCTGGGGAACGTTGAAGCCATCAATGATATCACCAAGTTGGAGGATGAATTTAGGTTTGATGCTTTCCGTATCCCACTCCTGAACGGCTTCTTTTAGGAGAGTCAGGCTGTTTCTGTAATATCTCATCCTGGTCTTCATAAAGTTGTAACCATTGTCTATGTCGGCATACTGAATATCAGCAATGATTCCGAAACTAAAATATGGTTCAGGCTTTTCTTGCATATCTTCACACACCGAATCCATCAAGGTCTCTGCCCTCTAAAACAGACAAAACAAAAACACACTTAAGTACAAACCAAAGAAAAGATAACTGCTCTTACAATTCTCCCACAGTGGTTATCTCAATCTTATATTGTTTATCATTTACATCTCTGTTAAAATTTTGGCATCCATAAACTGACTATAGCTACTTGACACCAAACATATTATTTGAGAACCACAACCTATGGAGAAATCCATGTTTTTCTACTTAAAGGGACACTATAGTCACAAAAACAACTTTAGCTTAATGAAGCAGTTTTGATGTATAGATCATGACCCTGCAGTCTAACTGCTCAATTTTCTGCCATTTAGGAGTTTAATAACTTTGTTTATGCCCTAGTCACACCTTCCTGCATGTGACTTACACAGCCTTCCTAAACACTTCCTGTAAAGTGAGTTCTAATGTTTAAACTTCGTTTATTGCACAGTATGTTTAATATAGAATTTATTATCTCCTGTTCTGTTAATAGCCTGCTAGACCCTGCAGGAGTACCCTGTGGGTGATTAAAGTTCAATTTACAGAGCAGGAGATAAAATCTTCCAAAGCTTATTAAAAATGAAACCATTTTTTTTTTTATGCAAGCTGGGTCAGTCACAGCCAGGGGAGGTGTGGCTAGGGCTGTATGGACAGAAACAAAAGTGATTTAACTCCTGAATGACAGTGAATTGCAGAAGCATGAGCTATACACAAAAAAAATCAACTAAGATAAGAGATTTTGTCCAAGTGAATATTAAAATGGCATGAATGAAGTGGCATAACACTTTACGGGCTATTATAATATATAAACTGGAACATAAGCCACATTAAATCTAGTAATTGAGTCTCTGGTATAAGTGATAAGCTATTAATTTGAATTAAAGCAACCATAATAAGGTACCATAATACGTTCATGTAAATCAACTTGATATGGTGCCTTCTGGAGGAATTCTTACCTCCCAACCCCAAAGTTGCTTCTAGCAGCAATGTCCACCTGTCCACCTCCCCGTGCCAACCCAGCGGCATCCGGCCTTAGAATTTTTAGATTCAGGAGAAGTGCCGCCGGGCAGGGGCACCGCTGATTGGCTGAGCTTGAGAAAAGCATGTTTCTTTATAAGTCAGTTTAGTAAATAGGGAGTCACTGATTGGCCGAGACCTTCAGCTGGCCGCTCTCAGCCAATCACCAGCGCCCCTGCCCAGTGGCAATCCGCGCCTCCTGAATCTGAAAATGTTGAAGCCAGATGCCGCCAGGGGAGGAGTGGACATTGGAGTGGAGGCAACTGGAATGCATCATCTCAGATCTCAATATCAATGGTAAACAACTGTCACTTAGTTTATTTCTCCTTCAACCCAGTAGAGAGCGCTCTAATACTATTCATTACATCTAGTTCACTCATATTGTGCTATCATTACAAAGTAATTACAGTCATTTTCATGTCACTGTGTACTTTATGTGACAGTCTTAATAATAATGAACCTCACTCAACCTGCCTCACCTTGTGTGTTGCCATGAACTTGTCATGCATACGTCACATTCCAAAGGCTTCCTCCTGCATGGAATTTCCATTGAGAAATTAGCAGCACGAATATGATAGCTATGCCAGTACAATCAAAGTAAGTGGCACGATTTCACAAAGACAAATAGTTAGAACTACAGCTGTATGTTTTATCCTGACTATGGCCTCGATTTAATATTTTAGATAAGCTTTTCAAATTATTGAATATTTCTGGATAAACCTTTCAAATTTTTGAATATTTTTGGATAAACTTTTGATTTCCCTCCCCCCAAAATATTAAAATATAAAAATATCATATATACAAGAAATATTTTTCAAAATATATAATTTTAAGTTTATGCAAAAATGCTTATTAAATTAGGTCCTAGGTTAGCATTTTATAAACACACTGACAAAATTTCTATAGAATCATCTTAATTCAAAACTGTAAAATCTGCATGACTTTCTAGAAAATTGCACTGACCAAATTTTTTTTTTTTTTGGATGTGCAATAGAAAATCTACAGATACAGTCGAAATATTAGTCGATAACAAATATAGAGGTAAAAGATCCAACATGTAAGAATTAACAATATCCGTCTTAGTAAGTTACATATAATTGCCCGTTTTTAAAAGAATATAATAAAATAAAGACAAAGAGAACACATTGGTAGAAGATTAATGAAAAGGAAATAAAGGATAACAACACATGCACTGGTTGAAGATTTGTAATTGATGCCTGTCAAATGTAGGAAATTAGAAAGAAAATGGTAACAGCGTTAATCAGGAGGGTTGCTCGGTTATGACAGTATTTTGTCCCAACTGAAGAAGGTGAAAATTGCAGGGTGCCTTTGGGACAGTCATGGTCAGAAATGAAAGGCCTATATGCAAGCGGGAGTCCAGACAGAGAGTCTGGCGGGTTGCAGTATCCACAGCAGCAGATCGTGAACTCCAGACTTCAAGTAAGGCATTAACCTCTGCCTTCTGGAACATAGGTAGCAGTGAGAGAGATCTCCATCATTCACTTGCATGCAAGACCTTGGATACGGGGCCTACAGCATCGTGAGGAGGTATGAGTAAGTGCCCTCTCATAGATATGCCCTGCCTGGGGGCGAGAGACACGAAAAAGCAAGATTTTCGGTTGTTTCTTGCAGAACTCTGACTGATCAGCATGGCAGTCAGGCCCACCGCTCCTGACCATAGCTTTTGTGCTTGCATGCCTGTACGTAAATAAAGAATGCTTAAAATAAAAAATATATATTTCTCCAAACTCACGAAATGTATTGGTATGTGCTTCCCAGCCTCTAAATCTCATCCTTGAGAACCACGATGCCTACAATGGAACAAATTCCACAAGATAGCCAGCAAAGGCTAACACAAAAACTTTGAAAAAAAAATTCTGTTAGCCTTTGCTGGCTAACTTGTGGAACGCGTTAGTCTGTTACGCATTTGTAACGCATCAGTCTGCTACTTCATTCTATTTTTATTGTTTGTATAACTATTTCTCAATAAAGTATATATAAGTGTATTTTACTACCCTTGGAACTTCCTGTTATCATACTGACATTTGGACATCATTTTCCTTTGGTGGTCAATATTCTACCTAAGCCTTTTGGATTGACCAAAACCACTTTTTGATTTAAGCCAGTGAGCACATCTCCTTTTATTTTATTTCACCACACAGAGAATAATATCATGTATTCACTGGTTTCTGTTACACAAATTAACATATGAAGATAAAATATAAGAGGAATACAGTGAATGCCAGTGATATATAAATGGTTAAAGGTAGAGTGCTGATATACCAGCAGATTTATGTCATGTTCATCTTACCCCATGAGCTGGTGAATGGGAGGAATACTGCTATGGGCTGCCAAGACACCAAGACTGCAATGCAGTGACAGTGACTTCCTATAGCAAACACACCCCCCCTATCACTGCACAGACATCAGCTGACTATGCAGCCCAGCCTCCTTGGTACAGACATACCTGGGTCACATGACCATGCAGCCCAGCCTCCTTGGTACAGACATACCTGGATCACATGACCATGCAGCCCAGCTTCCTGGTTACAGACATAACTGGGTCACGTGACCAAAAAGACCAGCCTCCTGGTTACAAGAAATACAAAATCACATGACCGGGAAGAAATGCTTCCTGGTGACGTACACATGACAGATCACGTGACTGGGAAGGGTCACATGACCACCCACAGAGATTTGGTTCTAGTCTGCAATGGCTCAGAGGAGCTATACTATTATTATTGCCATTTATATAGCACCAACATATTCTGTAGCGGGGGGGCATTTAACTATAAATAGGACAATTACAAGAAAACTTACAGGAATGATAGGCTGAAGAGGACCCTGCTCAAACGAGCTTAGAGTTTAGGATATATAATTGAGTTGACTAAGTTATAGGAAACACTGTTATGACATTAAATAAAGAAAGGCATTTGCCAAATCCTGTTTAAGGAGTTGAAATGTTGAATTTTTGTTAGTTCAGTAAAAGAATCTTAAATTAGAACTCAGAATAAGACCCAACGACTGACAATTTTTAAAGGGACACTATAGTCAACCAGACCACTTCTGCTCAATGAAGTGGTCTGGGTGCCAGGTCCCCCAGGTTTTAACCCTGCAGCTGTAAACATAGCAGATTCAGAGAAACTGCTATGTTTACATTGCAGGGTTAATCCAGCCTCTAGTGGCTGTCTTCCTGACAGCCGCTAGAGGCGCTTCCGCGACGCTCAATGCGAAAATCACATTGTCCATTGAGTAATGCTTTACTATGGGTGGCTTGAATGCGCGCACGGCTCTGGCCGCGCATGCACATTCGGCTCCACTCGGGAGCCGACGTTGGAGGGGGAAGAGAGGTCACCGGGGCTGTATTAAGGTAAGTGACTGACGGGGTTTTAACCCCTTCAGCAACCTAGGGTGGGAGGGAGAGGGGACCTGCAGTGCCAGGAAAATGGTTTGGTGCTTAATCTGCTAGGAGCCCGTCTCCAATGCTGTGCATTGTGCATGGTGCTTGGAGTATACTTTTAAAGAGTTACTCCAAGCATCATAACCTCTGTAGCCCGCAGAGCAGCAAAAGTCATATTGCAATCCTACTGCTCATTCATTGGCTGAGAGTGCCAGCCGTCCGTTCTCAGCCAATGAATGAGCGTCTGTGCATGGCAAGGACATATACAGAGAATGGACGCTGCTTGAGTTACACCTGCGGTAGGAAAGGGTTTAAACTCTTTATGTGTAGTGTGTCTTAATGAAATGCTGCAAATACAGGCTCTAGGCAACACAACTACTTCAAATCACTAAAGTGGGCATGGTGCTTGGAGTAACCATTTAAAGACAAGTATCTCTATTTATTTATTTTTGGCATTTTTTTAATGCACAATTATCTTAATACTGGATTAACCACAGGGTATAATTGTCCCCTTTTAATTTCCCTTTGAAGGGTTTAAAGGTATTCCAACCCTTTTTTGGGGGGGAGGAGGGGTATTTTTCATTTACATTTAAAATGCCCTATGGGGGCCCTACTAATTAGGCCCCCCCTACATTTTGCAGTAAACATGCAACAATTATTTTTTTTTTTTTTACTTACATGGAATCCAGTGCCAGGTGAAGCCCCCAGTGCTGCCTTTCACGCCTTCACCAAATTGTCTCATGCTGAGAAGCATGTGACTGGACTGTTTTGCAGAGCCTGAGTGCACAATTTGCTGTGGAGCTCTGTTATACACTCAGACACATTACTGGGAGTATTATTGCTGTGGAGCTCTGTTACACACTCAGACACATTACTGGGAGTATTATTGCTGTGGAGCTCTGTAATACACTCAGACACATTACTGGGAGTATTATTGCTGTGGAGCTCTGTTATACACTCAGACACATTACTGGGAGTATTATTGCTGTGGAGCTCTGTTATACACCTAGACACATTACTGGGAGTATTATTGCTGTGGAGCTCTGTTATACACTCAGACACATTACTGGGAGTATTATTGCTGTGGAGCTCTGTTATACACTCAGACACATTACTGGGAGTATTATGGCTGTGGAGCTCTGTTATACACTCAGACACATTACTGGGAGTATTATTGCTGTGGAGCTCTGTTAGACACTCAGACACATTACTGGGAGTATTATTGCTGTGGAGCTCTGTTAGACACTCAGACACATTACTGGGAGTATTATTGCTGTGGAGCTCTGTTATACACTCAGATACATTACTGGGAGTATTATTGCTGTGGGGCTCTGTTATACACTCAGGCACATTACTGGGAGTATTATTGCTGTGGGGCTCTGTTATACACTCAGACACATTACTGGGAGTATTATTGCTGTGGAGCTCTGTTATACACTTAGACACATTACTGGGAGTATTATTGATGTGGAGCTCTGTTATACACTCAGACACATTACTGGGAGTATTATTGCTGTGGAGCTCTGTTATACACTCAGACACATTACTGGGAGTATTATGGCTGTGGAGCTCTGTTATACACCCAGACACATTACTGGGAGTATTATTGCTGTGGAGCTCTGTTAGACACTCAGACACATTACTGGGAGTATTATTGCTGTGGAGCTCTGTTAGACACTCAGACAATTACTGGGAGTATTATTGCTGTGGAGCTCTGTTATACACTCAGACACATTACTGGGAGTATTATTGCTGTGGAGCTCTGTTATACACTCAGGCACATTACTGGGAGTATTATTGCTGTGGAGCTCTGTTATACAATCAGACACATTACTGGGAGTATTATTGCTGTGGAGCTCTGTTATACACTCAGGCACATTACTGGGAGTATTATTGCTGTGGGGCTCTGTTACACACTCAGACACATTACTGGGAGTATTATTGCTGTGGAGCTCTGTAATACACTCAGACACATTACTGGGAGTATTATTGCTGTGGAGCTCTGTTATACACTCAGACACATTACTGGGAGTATTATTGCTGTGGAGCTCTGTTATACACTCAGACACATTACTGGGAGTATTATTGCTATGGAGTTCTGTTATACACTCAGGCACATTACTGGGAGTATTATTGCTGTGGGGCTCTGTTACACACTCAGACACATTACTGGGAGTATTATTGCTGTGGAGCTCTGTAATACACTCAGACACATTACTGGGAGTATTATTGCTGTGGAGCTCTGTTATACACTCAGACACATTACTGGGAGTATTATTGCTGTGGAGCTCTGTTATACACTCAGACACATTACTGGGAGCATTATTGCTGTGGAGCTCTGTTATACACTCAGACACACCAACAATATGGAGCTCCTAGAATAGAGAGACATTAGGATAGAAACGATTTGGGCCGACAATAGGAACTGTCCTTTGTATATAGGGAGACTTAGGAGGTATGCATTGCAAGTCCTATTCTCCTATAAAAGGACAGAGGGATGCATGTTCTATGGCAGGATTCCAGTATATGAATAAATACATATATTTCTGTATCTGATTGTATTTATGTGGGCATCTGATCAGTCAATCAGTTAGTTTGATGCTAAAATAAAGTTTTTCTCACTTGCTGGCAGTGAAAGTGTTAACAGCAGAATGGGCTGAGCTTCACTTCTACAACAGGAAATGCAGAACCAATGCCTGGGAGCAGGCTGGATTAATGAATAACTCTTTCTACCCAGCAGGGGACACTTTCCTCAGACTGGTTATCAAAGCAATGGAGACCAGAGATACACAGGGATCTGACAGGAAGCAGAACTTGTCCCCTGCAGGCTCAGTATCTTGTGTCCAAAGCCAGCAGAGGCTGTGGAGAGTCTGCAATGGTTTAATAGCTGTGTTTTTTGGTCTGGCAGCCTATGTGCAAGTAAGTATATTGTAGCTGGCAGGATAGTGGATACATTGATCTACATTTGCAGGAAAGTAACACTATGCTGGTGAAATATTAACCCTTTCATGGCCAGATTATATCGAACTGCTCGCCCTAAGAGGGGTAAACCTGTGTAAATGTGGACTGATCACATTCTTGACCTTCATGCAAATCTTTATCCTGCAGCTGGGTGCTTCTATCCCGGCTCTGTGTCAATCATTATTATCAGGGTCGTACACTAAAGTGAGAATTCAAAGTAAATTTAAAGAGAATTTAAGGCCAGAGTAGCCAGTCGAAAGCATAGCTGGCTTAGATAATTTTTTTCCAGTTAAACTTTTGATCTTAAATTCCCATTTTAGTGCTGTCTTGTAGTACATAGCAATCATATGCTGCAGGAAGGGTATCCGTTAACCTATCAAGGTATTTATTTGAGATTCCTTCTTTAATTAAAGGCATACTTTAAAAGATTACCTCTATTATCTAATCAATGGTATAAATGATGCAGTAAAAAAGTATGATACTCCTATTTAAAGCGGGTCTGTCAACGTCTGGGGTCTTTGCATATTTTGCAAGGACCTCCGATGTCGACTGCTCCGCTGTGTCCAGGGGCCGTGGTGTGCAGGGAACGGTGAATTAGTTTTACTGAATCTGCCCATCGTGGCTGCCGCCACAACATACCACGGGATCTTCCATAGACAGGACCCTTTTCCCTGACAGATGGGGGAAATGTCAAAAATTGACAAAGGTATATCCACTCATAAGTCAGCTGGTCTTACTCACAAACCTCTGTCCAACAAGAATTTTTGGTATAAATAGTTTATCACATTGAGAGGAACTACGCCATTAAACGGACACTATAGTCACCTGAACAACTTCAGTTTAATGAGGTTGTTCAGGTGAGTACTATAGCTCCCTGCAGCCTTTCTCATGTAAACACTGTATTTTCTGAGAAAATACAGTGTTTACATTGAAAGCTAGGAACACCTCCAGTTGCAGTCACTCAGAGTGAACCAGATGGACTTCCGAGTTGATGGAGGCATAATATGCCTCCATCCACTCAGATCTGCTGTCAGCAGAGCACAGGGCAGCACGGTGCACAGCATCCTGTGATTAAGTATCTCCTCCCTCTGCATGCAGACACTTAACTTTACTCATAGAGATTAATTGATTCAATTCAATTTACTCCTATTTAAAGCGGGTCTGTCAACGTCTGGGGTCTTTGCATATTTTGCAAGGACCTCCGATGTCATAGAGATTAATTGATTCAATTCATCTCTATGAGGAGATGCTGATTGGCCAGGGCTGTGTTTGAATCATGCTGGCTCTGCCCCTGATCTGCCTCCTTGTCAGTCTCAGCCAATCCTATGGGGAAGCATTGTGATTGGTTCAGGCTACCACTTCTGATGATGTCAGAAGACTGTTTGTTTTTCTGAGTCTAACAGCATGCAGAGTTACAGCTTCAGGCTTGAAGACAGTAAGATTTTTACTATATTTATGGAGGCATGAGGGGCCCAGGGGTTCTAGATGGTGATGTTAACACTATAGGGTCAGGGATACATGTTTGTGTTCCTGATCCTATAGTGATCCTTTAACAGTTTATATGCAGTCCTATGGTTCACAGGACTGTGAATAAGGATTTTTGCAGTGATATACACAGCCACCGAACATGTGGCACATGCATCCCAACTTTTTAAATTTTGGCAGGACAGCCTCTGTCTAACAATCCTGCCCTACCATTGCAGATTTTCACTGGTGTCCAGTAAAGCGTAATTAGATGCACTTGCACAGTTTTGGGGGCACTAAGACTGTGCAGAGGGCACCTCAGCAGTGCCCTCTGCAAGGTCGGACATAATTGGGGCGGCCATGAGCCTGTAAGTACGCCGGAAGTGTGTTCTGGCCGCATGCTGGAGAGCCTGCCTCCTTTCTCGTCGGGCCTCCCAAGTTTTGGGCAATGCAGACTACATCAAAATGAATAAGAATAAATCCCTGAATATGTGCCTATTTGAACCCTCACCCTTTTTTGAGAACCTGACCTGTTTATTCACCATCCTGACTCCATGTGCGTCCCTCTGACCTCACACCAAGAAATCTAGCTTCCCCATTGAGTCGTCCAAGTTTGAACAGCATGAGCAAGCACTGAGCCAGGCAGAGCTCCTACAAATACCTTTCGTGTGTCCCCGAGCAGTGTGTGTAAACAATATATGTCCAGGAATGTTAAGACTCTGCGCTTGCTGATCTACACATTTGTAAACTTCACAGTAAAATAAATAAATAAACTCAAATTTGTTTTCTCTTGTGTTTTTCAGAAAAATGATCCAGATGCTGAGCTATGGATAGTAAGTCACATATAAACATCTAATTATGTGCAGGAAAAAGAAACTTAATAAGAATGTTTATTGTAAAAAAAAAATGTCTAACATGAAAATTACTTATTGATTTGTTTTTTTAAAATGAAATATCTCTTGGAGTTGTCAATTTTGCAATTTTTTGTTTTTTAAGATGAATTTAAAGGAACAGTAGAAGCACCATAACCACTATAGTGTGCTGTTGTGGAGTCGAGTACCCCGGCGCCATCCCAGTGTAAGCAGTTAAAGTCTTTGGTTTAACTTCTTGCCTGGTGTCCCTGGGCGCTGCTCTCTGCCTCTCCTATTTCACTTTTCAAAGCCAGGTTCCTGCTTGAAGCTTCTGTCAGCTCTCGCGTGCTAAATACAAGCAGTTACAAGATTACACATTTAAGGATCACTATAGTGTCCGGAAAACAAAGCAGTTTTCCTGACACTATAGTGCCCTAAGGGTGCCCTCACCCTCAGGGTCCCCCTCCTGTGGCACTGAAGGGGATAAAACCCCTTCAGCAGCTTACCTTAATTCAGCGCTGGGCTCCCTCGGCACTGGTGACCTCTCCTCCCCCGCCGACGTCAGCTTCCGAGTGGAGCGGAATGTGCATGCGCGGCAAGTGCCGCACGCGCATTCAAACAGTCCATAGGAAAGCATTTCTCAATGCTTTCCTATGGACGTTCTGCACGTTGGATGCGAAATTCGCATCCAGCGTCGCAGATGCCTCTAGCGGCTGTCAGGAAGACAGCCACTAGAGGTTGAATTAAACCTTCTCTGAAACTGCTATGTTTACATCTGAAGGGTTAAAACCTGAGGGACCTGGCACCCAGACCACTTCATTGAGCTGAAGTAGTCTGGGTGACTATAGTGTCCCTTTAAGATTTTGTGAATTGAAAGCCAAATTGTAAAATTCAGGCTAAAATAGTCAAACTGTGATTGTAGTTGAGTTGGAGAACCTCTAAATCAACTACTTTGATCTATCATTTTGAAATTCAATTTACAGTTCACTGTTTACTGACTAAACCCCATTTTCTGCGAATTACTAAGCATCCCCTTATTGTTTCCCTCCAGGCTCTGTATCTGATTCCTGCATTCCTTATTCTTCTGGTTAGTGTTAATCCATACATAACAGGTATGATGTAATATTACTGCAATCCGTGTACGATTATTCGCCTGAACCTTTCTTAGCTACTTGCATTGTTAAAGTGACGGCTCGGAAAGATTTATGACCGGAGCAGTCTGGTGACATCAGCTGAAAATAAAGGACATTATTACTGTCTCTTTACAGTGCTGTAGAGCGGGTAAATTAAAGGAACACTATAGGGTCAGTAACACAAACCCATATTAGTGACCCTATAGTGTTAAAACCACCCTCCCAACCCTCCACTGCCCCATGCCCCCACCACCCTCCCAACCCTCCCCACCTAAATATATCTTACTTGTACTCCAGTCTGCAGCTGCTGGCTCTGCCCATGACTTGTCTGCTTGCCTGACCTCATCAGAAGTAGTGATCTGAGCCAATCACAATTCTTCCTCATAGGATTTGCTGAGACTGTCAAGGAGGCAGATCAGGGGCAGAGCCAGCACAATTCAAACACAGTCCTGGCCAATCAGCAGCTCCTCATCGAGATGTATTGAATCAATGAATCTCTATGAGCAGGGGCGTACCTAGAGCATTTGGCACCCGGGGCGGGTCCTATTTTTGGCACCCCCCTGCCCCCCCCCCCCCCCCCCCCAAATTTAAATATAAAAACAACCAATTTTTTTTTATGTATTTAGCACTAAGCAGTGTTTGTGTGTTTGAATGTATGCATGTTTTTGTATGGAGTATATGTGAGTGAATGTAGCGGTGTGTTTGTATGTAGTGTTGGCGTTTGAATGCAAGCATGCATTTGTGTGTTGTGTGGTATTTGAATGCAGTGGTATGGTTATATATAATGGTGGGGTGTGTATGTAGTGTTGACGTTGAAATTCATGAGTGTATTTGTGTGTAGTGTTGGCGAGATTGTTAGATGTCTGCACATATACACATACACGGACATACACAGATACACATTGACACACATGCAGACATCGTGGCGACTCTAGGAACAATATATATGGGGGGGGCACATAAGATACCACAGTCAAAACAGGAGGGGGAGGGGGAGCAGTAAAACTTCTCACTAGGGGATGGGGTAATATGCTGCCATTGGCTGTCTGATGCCAGCATGCTGTGTTCTGCATGCTGGCATCTGACTACACATTTGCATATTATTCACATTAGCCACCCAGATTTCTTGTTGTGGGCTGGCTGACACCTCTTAATTGCAATCTTTGTTTAGCAGATAACTCTTCTATTTGCTATCCTTTGTGGGATTGCCATATTTAAGGACACCAAATAAGGTGCTATCTGCTAAACAGCACCCTCATTTGGTATCTTTAAATATGGAAATCTCACATACGGGCACCAATTCAGGGAATGATCTACTAAACAGATAAAGGATAAAAAAATGCCCTTTTCTTTTCAGTTGTTTAGCAGATAAATCCCTTATTTGTTATCCTTATGTGGGATTGCAATATTTAAGGACAGGAAATAAGGGAGCTATCTACTAAACACATACGCAGAGATACACACAATCACACATAATCACAGATTTACACAAACACAATCACTGACCCACAATCACATACACACACACACAAATATTACATACATACACACATTTAATCATTAAGAGGTCCACCCTGCCTCCCTACCTTGCTCTAGAAGGGCTGGAGTGGATCCTCAGTCCCTGGTGGTCAGTGGTTGCTGCTGGGATCTCTGTGCTCTTTCTGCACAGGTCCATCGCACGCCCTGTAATGATGCCGAGGCCGCGATGACATCATATCCTGGCTGCCGGCTCACTGCAGGGTGAAGACCGTCAGACACAGTCACTCACACACAGTTACAGGCACAGTCAAACACGCAGGCAATCACACAGGCAGACAGTCACACATACACACACAGATTCACAGACAGTCACACCCACAATCACAGGCAGACAGTCACACATACACACAACACAGTCACTCACACACACACACAGTCACAGACAGTCACTCACACACACACGCACGCACACACACACACAATCACAGGCAGACAGTCACACAGACAATCACAGGCAGACAGTCACACACAGTCACACAGACAATCACAGTCAGACAGTCACACACACAGTGGCACACACACACACACACACAGTCACAGACAGTCACACACACAATCAGAGGCAGACAGTTACACATACACACAACATAATCACAGACAGTCACACACACACAATCAAAGACGGTCACAATTAGGGATCGACCGATATTGATTTTTTAGAGCCGATACCGATACCGATAAGCTGTGAACTTTCATGCCGATAGCCGATAACTTGCCGATATTCTGTACATTTACCATTTTGAAAAAATAAACTCTTTCTAACGGTAAATGCACAAAATATACATGCCACATGTAGTGGATGAAGTGTATTTAGACAGGGGAGCTGTGTGTGTAGTGGATGCAGTGTGTATTTGTGTATATATAGTGTATGCAGAGTGTATAGTGAATGCAGTGAGTGTTTGTGTAGTGTGTGTGTGTGTATATATATATATATATATATATATATATATATATAGTGAATGCAGAGTGTGTATAGTGAATGCAGAGTCTGTGTTTGTGTAGTGTGTATGTATGTATGTAATGCAGTTTGTGTGTGTGTAGTTTGTGTATGTAATGCAGTGTGTGTGTTTGTGTAGTGTGTATGTATGTAATGCAGTTTGTGTGTGTTTGTGTAGTGTGTATGTATGCAATGCAGTTTGTGTGTGTTTGTGTAGTGTGTATGTATGTAATGCAGTGTGTGTGTTTGTGTAGTGTGTATGTATGTAATGCAGTGTGTGTGTGTTTGTGTAGTGTGTATGTATGTAATGCAGTGTGTGTGTGTTTGTGTAGTGTGTATGTATGTTATGCAGTGTGTGTGTGTTTGTGTAGTGTGTATGTATGTAATGCAGTGTGTGTGTGTGTGTGTAGTGTGTATGTATGTAATGCAGTGTGTGTGTTTGTGTAGTGTGTATGTATGTCATGCAGTGAGTGTGTGTGTGTGTGTGTGTGTGTTTGTGTAGTGATGTAATTTGTGTAAAATGGAGGGGGGGATTTTTTATGTTTATTATCATTTTTTTATATTTAAATTGTATTGTTTTTGTTTCTTTTAGTCCCCCCCCCCCCCCCCCCCCACCTGCTTCTTACCAGGGAGGGGGGGATATAGTATTCCCTGGTGGTCCGGTGGCTTGTTAAGTACTGTGGGGCGGCTGGCAGCAAGCGCTAACTTACCCTCCCAGCAGCTCCTCCAGCTCCCCAGTGTAAATCTTGCGTCCCTTAGTGCCGCGCGGAGCGTTGCCATGGTAACCCGTGGCAACGCTCTGCAGCCGCGGGTCTCGCGAGATTTAGACATGGAGCTGCAGGGAGGGTAAGTCAGCGCTTGCTGCCGGCCCCCCCAGGATCGCCGGGCTTGTAATGAGCCTGGCGGTCCTAGGAGGTATTATCGGCAATATCGGTAGCTATATTGGCCGATACCGATATTTCCGAAAATAACGAATATCGGCCGATTATATCGGTAAAACCGATAATCGGTCGATCTCTAGTCACAATCACAGTTACACACTCACACACAGTAAAAGACAGTCACAATCACAGTTACACACAGCACACACAGTCAAAGACAGTCACAATCACAGTTACACACAGCACACACAGTCAAAGACAGTCACAATCACAGTTACACACAGCACACACAGTCAAAGACAGTCACAATCACAGTTACACACAGCACACACAGTCAAAGACAGTCACAATCACAGTTACACACTCACACACAGTCAAAGACAGTCACAATCACAATTACACACTCACACACAGTCAAAGACAGTCACAATCACAGTTACACACAGCACACACAGTCAAAGACAGTCACAATCACAGTTACACACTCACACACAGTCAGACAGTCACAATCACAGTTACACACAGCACACACTCTCTCACTTACAGTAAGCTTGGGCTGGAGTAGGAGTGGATCCAGTCCCTCCTGTGCTGTAGTTGGGGAAGCAGGGACTGCTTCCTGCTTTCCCTCTCTCTGTGTGCAGCAGTATGAGGCTGCATTTAGCTCCGCCCCCGCATCCGGCTTGGCTCCGCCCCCACGGCCGTTTTAGCTCCGCCCCCAAATCTCCATGCAGGTTATCCTGCTTCCAGCCCCTGCGTGTGAGCTGTGTCGGCTGCCCGGCGCCCTGCTGCTACGGCACCCGGTGCAGCCACACAGCTCACAGAATAGCAAGCCTGGCCAGCCCTGGTGGCACCCCCCTGCCTGATGGCACCCGGGGCGGACCGCCCCCCCCTTAGTACGCCACTGTCTATGAGGAAAGTTCAGTTTCTCCATGTCACCTCTAGCAGCTATCTGAGGAGTGGCCAGTGGAGTTATCACTAGGCTGTAATGTAAACACTGCATTTTCTCTGAAACGACAGTGTTTACAGCAAAAAGCCTGAAGGTAATGATTCTACTCACCAAAACAAATTTAATAAGCTGTAGTTGTTCGGGTGACTTTAGTGTCTCTTTAACCCCTTAAGGACCAAACTTCTGGAATAAAAGGGAATCATGACATGTCACACATGTCATGTGTCCTTAAGGGGTTAAATACTAGTAGAACTGGGGACTATGCATGTCCATAGTTCAACTTGAATTTAATGCTGTTTAAAGGACCTCTCCACACAATAAGAACAACAACAAAAACTGAGTAGATATACCACCAATGAATACATGCATGCATATTTTTATGCATGTAGTTATTGGTGGTATAAGCTAAAAGAGTTGATAAAAGCTGCAATTCCTTTGACTGCAGCCTCTGCAAGCCCTTCCCTTCATGGGCATCGGCAGGAATATTTCCGGGGGGGAGGGGGGGGGGCATAATTGTAATGACATCCATGCTTGGTCCCTTTTTGACAGTGTCATGAAGGGGAGGAGCATAGTCATTATCCCATAAAGCCAGGGTGCATAGCGATTTCACTACTATGGTCTCAGGAATACCTTTGTATTCCTGACACTATAGTGTTCCTTTAAGCAAATTAAAGAAACATTCTGGTCACCATAACAACTTCATCTAAATGAAAATGCTATGATGCCAGGAAGCCCCTGAAGCCCCGCTCTCAAATGGTTTAACCCCAACGGCTTCCTCCAGCTTCAGATTTCCAGGTCGCTCAGTGGTATTCGGCAGATTGAGGTCAGGCATGGGTGCTACAGATTGGCTAGAGTGGTCAGTTGATGCTCTAAGGCTAAGCCAATCGCTAGTAAAACTCCCCAGCTGTTTGATTGACAGCTTGTGGGTTGGGGTTCAAACTATCCCTATAAAAGTACTGCTTTCTCTGTGAAATTTGAACCTTTACAAACTGGGCTTTAAATAGTATACGCCATAAAAATAAAGTGCTTTATGGGTGTGGAGTGTTCTTTAATTGTTTACCTGCAATGCCACTAATAGCCACTGGGGGCAGCGAGAATACACATTTTTGTGTTTAATAGTTTTTTCACTAAACTGTGACTTGTTGCTGCTTCACCAGTGGAATTGCAGACTTAAAAGAACACTCCAAGCACCGTAACCACTACAGCCCGCTATAGTACTTTGCTAACACCTTAATCAAGCTTAAGCTTTCAAACCGTTTTAACATGGTTGGGCAGTTACTGGATCCCACTGCTACATCTGGTCTTCTCGAGCTGCAGAAGATGTATTCCTGGTAGTCGTAGTGAAAAAACAACATCTAGCTTTTCAGCTCTAAGAAGACTAAATAAAGCACGGGTGCCAGTCGTAACCCAGAAAAGTGTCAAACTGTGCTAAAAAGGTGTGACGAATTCTGCTGGGACCATAACCACTACATGAGGTTGTAGAGTTTGATTAACCTGGAAACCGTTTTCTATGTGTCTTATATATTTTGTTACCTCCATTATTAAAGTCACCACTATAGTCACCAAAACAACAACAGTTCAGTTTAATGTATTTTTTCTGGTAAGTATAGTCAGAAAAGGCAGTGTTTACATTATAGCATAGGGACACCCCCAGTGCTACTAGAGGTGCTCCCTGTGGCAGTGCTGCATGGTGTGATTGACATTCATTGTCTCCACCCTCTGCATGGAGACACTGAACTTGATTCAATGCATCTCTATGAGGAGATGCTGATTGGCTGGATGGTGTTTGGCTCCGCCTCCTTGACTGAGATTGGAATTGACAATCTCAGCCAATCCAATGCTTTCCTATGGGACAGCATTGTGATTGGCTGAGATGATCACTTCTGATGATTTCAGCCAAGGAGGTAGATTAGGGGTGGAGCCCTATTACAGCAGATGGGAATAAAGGTAAGATTGCTAGGTTCCTAAAACATTTTGTCAATTTATTCTCCCCCAAATTGCTGGATTTGTCAAGCCTCCCTCTGATCTTAAATATTCTTCATTTTCTAAGGTCATGTAATCTGGAGTACACTGGCAGATCTTCATACTGTCATTTGTGTGAGTGGTGCTGGTTATCTTTTGGGACAGTTGTATCTTTACAGAAGAAAAAGCATATTGCACGAAGAGGAAGGCAGGTACGATTTACACAACTTAAATGTCTAGCTAAAACATACTGGCTAAAATATATCTAAATAATATATCAATCATCACAATAGCATATCTCGCGATTGTTGTATAGAGAGAACAGAATGAAATCATTTTTTGTTTTTGTTTATGCCACCATATACACTCTTCCCCTGGCTGTGACTGATACAGCCTGCATTTAAAAAAAAAGGTTTCATTTTCAATCAGACCTTAACCTACTTTATACATTTCTATCTCCTGCTTTGTAAATTGGCTTTTAATCACACATAGGAGGTGACTGCAAGATCTAGCAGGTTATTAACAGTGCAGCAGATAAGAAATTCTAAATTAAACAGCCTGTGCAATAAAGGAAGATTAAACATTACAACATTGATTTAATTTGTAAATGGCAAATAATTGAGCAGTGAGATTGCAGGGGCATGATCTATACACCAAAACTACTTCATTAAGCCAAAGTTGTTTAAGTTACTATAGTATTCACTTAAAGATCCAAGTAGGGAGAGCCTTCCGAACCTGGAGTTTATACACTAGTAACGATGTTTGTAATGCTTTGCTTATGATAGTGTTATGCTCAGCAGAATATACTACCCAGCAACTAAATGCTACAACGGGGAACTATTGCCATACGATCATTGTGGAATTATTCTGTCTCCCTAGAGAATTATCTGGACTAATGATAATCGCAGTTTGGCTGCTACTTTGTAGGAAATCCGAAAAGTAAGTTTTAAACTATTTAACTTTCTCTTTAATGACTATTCTTTCCTTTTCTGAAAAAAATACAAATAAATCACCAATATTGTGTATTTTGTGTCATATGTTCTTCTTTGTTTCCAACAGATCGTCTGTCGGAGGATTCAGACTATACATTGCTGTTGCCATCTCAATGTTTCCGTTTATAGCCTGGCTCTATATTTATATCGACAAGGAGATGAGGACATCGTGGCCACAGCATTGCAAAACGGTCCTATAAACATTACGGTAAATCAATGCAGTCTTTTCATAAGAATCTTGAGACTGGGATTATTCGTAAATTCGGTAATCTGTAATTGGATTCAGGCCGTCCAATCCGGTGATTGAGACATGGACTTGGTGAAGACTCACCTCTGGTGTTCCAAATACGAGCAGACTATCAATTCAAAGTAACCGATTAATATTCAAAAGTGTACAACAAAACAAAAAAGTGTGTGTGTGTGTGTGTGTTATTAAATATTTAGATGAAAATCTGCGCTCATCAAAGGCAAATATACATTAAGCATATCACCCAATAGCTGGTCCAACTAATGCCCAGGAACTCAACGTTTGCTGCAGTCTATCTTCCTGATTGGAGGTCGACATTGGGCGGGAACGGAAACAAAAACAAAGCGTTGGCAAAATTTACTCGGATTCAAATACATTTTATCACATTTTTTATTCTGAAATGCAGCCGCCATGTGTCACAGTGGGGTGAAATTATGTATCTTTATTTCTCCCCGTTTTCATGACATAACAGAATTTGCAGACAAGGTACAGATATAAGTTGGCGGTGGTACATATGTTTTCAGTTGTTCATGTTGTAGAGAACTGAAAATGTTCACAAGGTCTAGCATTGTTTTTTAAGGCAACAACAGGTGAAGTAAGATCAATACTGCTAAAGGGCATTTATAAATAAAGTGCTTACATTTAGCATCTTTCTTTCAAAATGTTACTCCAATAACCATAACCACTTTAGTTATTTGAAGTGGTCATGGTACCTGGAGTCTGTATGTGCAATGTTTTGCTTCAAAATGATGCACATACCGAGATAAACCCCTACGGGAAATTACATTTTGGAAAAACACCTTAAAAGAACAGATCAGGACAAAATAGGTTGTTTGTTTTTTTTAACATTAAATTAATCTTCTCTTTATTCAGTATCTATTTAAATGAAAAAACAAGTAACACTATTGATAGATCTACAGTAAAAATCACAAACTGTGTATTTAAAAAAAAACCCCAAAAAACGGAGCACGAGAGAGTCATGTCACGTGCGTTATGAAACCAAACAAATTTTGTGTCCCTCTACGAAGGACATTTTGTCTGCAGTGCTGTGCAATTAAAACCCTTGAAGGACCACTATAGGCACCCAGACCACTTCAGCTCAATTAAGTGGTCTGGGTGCCAGGTCCATCTAGGGTTAACCCTGCCTGCTGTAAACATCGCAGTTTCAGAGAAACTGCTATGTTTACATATGGGTTAATCCAGACTCTAGTGGCTGTCTCATTGACAGCCGCTAAAGGCGCTTCCGCGCTTCTTACTGTGATTTTCACAGTGAGAAGACGCCAGCGTCCATAGAAAAGCATTGAGAAATGCTTTCCTATGGACTGACTGTGCGCGGCTCTTGCCGTGCATGCGCATTCAGCCGATGACATCGGAAGGAGGAGGAGAGTCCCCAGCGCCAGAAGGAGCCCGGCGCTGGAGAAAGGTAAGATTTTTTTTTATTCTTGTTTTTTATTGTGCCATGAGTGACAATACATACAAGCTCTTGGTGCCCCAACAGCATTCCTCAAGCACATTTTCAGGCATAACAGTTGAAGCACTATGATTATTGGCACATTTTTATAGGTTAAAGTAATGTAGATTAGATCAGGTTGTTAGTTAAAGCGACAGTGACGTACACACAACCCATGGGG
The DNA here is from genome assembly GCF_036172605.1 of Pelobates fuscus. Taxonomy (NCBI): domain Eukaryota; kingdom Metazoa; phylum Chordata; class Amphibia; order Anura; family Pelobatidae; genus Pelobates; species Pelobates fuscus. The sequence continues at coordinate 365,941,343 of NC_086321.1, forward strand.
CCCCGGTGCGAAAACTGATCCGTGGGCCCCCCCGCGCGCGTGCTTACTCTGCGCGTGCTGGGGCCGCAACACATGGCGGCGGGCACCTGGTCGCAGGGCTGCGACCGCGGTATGTACGCCAGTGCATGCCTAAACACATACACTTAAAGGACCACTACAGACACCCAGATCACATCAGCTCAATTAAGTGGTGTGGGTGCCAGGTCTCTCTAGTTTTAACCTTGCAGCTGAAAACAGCAGTTTAAGAGAAACTGCTATGTTTCACTGAGGGTTAATCCAGCCTCTAGTGGCTGTCACATTGACAGCCGCTAGAGGAGCTTCTGCGATTCTCACAGTGAGAAGACGCTGAACGTCCATAGGAAAGCATTGAGTAATGCTTTCCTATAGGCGGTTTGAATGTGCGCGTGGCTCTTGCCAGGCATGCGCATTCGGAGCTGAGAGGCGGATCGGGGCGGAGAGATCCCCAGCGCCAAGGTAGTCCGGCGCTGGAGAAAGGTAAGTGCTTAAGAGACGCACACATTTATTGACAGACACACACTCAGTGACAGACATACTCACTCACTGACACACTAACACACACACACTCTAACACTAACACACGCACTCTAACACACACACACTTACACACACACACACACACTCTAACACTTACGCACACTCTAACACACACACACTCTAACACAAACATACACACTCACTAACACATACACACTCACTAACACACACACACTCACTAACACACTCACACATGTTTGTTTTTTACATTTAATCCCCCCAGCCTCCTTACCTTTTGGAGTGCTGAGGGGATTCCCTGGGGTCCAGTGGTGCTGCTGGGCTCCTGAGCGTCCGGTCACCGGGCGGGCGGGCAGGCTGGCCGGCGCGCAGGGAGCACTCTCCCCTGAGTGCTTCCTCTTAAGCTCCCTTGCGCGCCGCGTACTGATACCGGAGCCGGAATATGACGTCATCTTCCGGCTCCGGTATCAGTGCGGTGCGCGAGGGAGCTGATGAGGGAGCACACAGGGGAGAGTGCTCCCTCGTGCGCCCGCCTGGTGATACCAGGGCCTGCCTCGGGGGCCCCTGAGGTGGCCGGCTCCTGGGCCCCCCCCAGGAGAAGAGGCTGGCCCAGTGGGTACATACCGGGTCGCAGGGCGGCCGCGACCCTGGTATGTACGCCACTGTAAAGCGATACACAATAGCAAACATCGTGAGTACAAGAAGTGTATTGACATGACTGGCTGCAGTTAGTGGCATGCTGAGTTGGTACATCATCCTAACAGGTTAACAAGCTATGAGGGTGCATTTCTCCTTTTATTTATTTATTTATTTATATATATATATATATATATATATATATATATACATATAGCAGACTTTACCAAATAGCTATGTTATCACAATGCCAGGATACGTTTGCTAGGGTATTAGTCATAAGAGGCAGGTGAAGGGCATAGTACCCGGGCTAACCAGTGGGTCTAGACATATAATCTGAGGCTGCATGGGGAGATGCCTAAGGTTGCAATGAGGCTGACTAAGCGTTTAAACACATATAGGCTAGACAATAAAGAGTTACTGCCATACTGCACAGCGCTTCAGAGGCAACGGGGGGAGATCACCGAGTTCCATGTGCACTGTAAGGCCCTCAATGCTCAGTGTCCATTGCAGCCAGTGGCCACCCACCTCAGGTAATCAGTCCAGTGTTGGCTTAACAGATACCCATGTCCGGTATGCTCTTGCTGCGGGCGTTTGGCTTCTCCAGGGTCAAGGTGCGGTTTGGACAGCACTCACCATCTCGTTGGCTTCGGGTCGGTTCAAGGGCTGGCGACTTCGGGCTCCATGCCCCATGACCCAGAAGGTCTAAGTCCTGTTTTCCACGCAGGGTCCTGTCGCGTGTTTGTTGCTTGCGGCGGGGTTCTTTTTGCCCACGTGGTGGTTGTTGCTGGGTAAGCGCCCCTGTGACCCTCGGCTTGCGTGGGCTGGACCTGGGCCTGGTGGTTTGCTGGATCGATTTTGTGCCTGTTTGATAGCCTTCAGGTTTTGGGCTTAGGCCTCTCTGGGTTTCCCTTTGTCTGGGTCGTTGTGTGGGATGCGCTCGCCTCTCCAGCTTGGCCCAGAATCGGGCAAATAGCTCGTCGATACCCTGGAGTGTTCGCTCCACGTGGTTTGCTGCTGTGTGCGAGTGTGTCCGCCATCTTGGGCAGCCGCTGGTCTGAGTCAGCCTGTTGTTCACTGTGGCAGGTGTCCGCCGCCCGGGTGCTTGCCAGGTAGGACCGGGATAACCCCCGCCGGTCCAAGGGGGCGGTAGACCTCTTTATTCGTCTGTCACCTCCAGTTACAGTGCAAATTCAAAGTGAATTTGAAATTTGAAGCCACAGTAGCCGAACTGAAGCTATAATTGACTTCGAATTTTTCTATTTTGGCTATTTTTACTTCACTTTAGTGACTAACCCTATCAGTATTCCCATTGGAGAAGACAGTGGTCTGCACGTCATACTGTTGCCATGGTAAACTGTAGCAACAAATAATTTAGAAGCGCCAGATCGCATGAGAGAGGAATAAGTGGTCTGAACCCATTGGAGGTGCAGACAACAAGCTCTGTTGCACTAGTAGAGGTGAACTGCAAGACTGCGGTGAGAACATCTGAACCCCATGTGTCATGGATGACACGCATCCCATAGGTTGCCAACCAACAAACTAGATAACCACAGGGTAATTTACTAAATGCCAAATTTGATAAAAATCTGATGAAAATGGACGAATTCCAACCGGAATGGTAATTCTCAATTTTGTTAGATCTGCACCATCTAACCCCTTAGTGACCAGACCGTTTTTCTATTTTCTTACCGTTTGGGACCAGGGCTGTTTTTACATTTCTGCGGTGTTTGTCATTTGCTTTACACACACATATTATATATAGTTTCTGTTGCCATTAAATGGTCTTCCTAAAAATACCATTATTTTTATCATATCATATAATGTACTATTAAAAAAATTATAAAATATGATTTAGAAAAAAACACTTGACCCCCAAAATCTGTTCCATATCTACAACCGCCAAAAAAAAAACCCATGCTAAAAAGTTACTAAATGTTGTCCTGAGTTTTAGAAATACCCAATGTTAACATGCTCTTAGCTTTTGTTTTGCATGTTATAGGGCAATAAGTACAAGTAGCACTTTGCTGTTTCCAAACCATTGTTTTTCAAAATTACGCAAGTTACATTGTAACACTGATATCTGTCCGGAATCCCTAAATAACCCTTCACATGTATACATTTTTTTTAAAAGAAGACAACATAGGGTATTAAACTTGGGGAATTTTGACTCTTTTCATGCAACCATTTTACCACCAATCTCAAATTTACAAAAAAACTAATTGGTGACACACATGGCAATTTAACCCCTTCCCGACCTCGGACGTGCAGGGTACGTCCGACCAAAAACCGCAGTTAAAGGAACACTATAGTCACCTAAATTACTTTAGCTAAATAAAGCAGTTTTAGTGTATAGATCATTCCCCTGCAATTTCACTGCTCAATTCACTGTCATTTAGGAGTTAAATCACTTTGTTTCTGTTTATGCAGCCCTTGCCACACCTCCCCTGGCTATGATTGACAGAGCCTGCATGAAAAAAAAACAAACTGGTTTCACTTTCAAACAGATGTAATTTACCTTAAATAATTGTATCTCAATCTCTAAATTGAACTTTAATCACATACAGGAGTAGAGCAGGGTCCAGCAAGCTATTAGCATAGCAGGGGATAAGAAAATCTTAATTAAACAGAACTTGCAATAAAGAAAGCCTAAATAGGACTCTCTTTACAGGAAGTGTTTATGGAAGGCTGTGCAAGTCACATGCAGGGAGGTGTGACTAGGGTTCATGAACAAAGGAATTTAACTCCTAAATGGCAGAGGATTGAGCAGTGAAGCTGCAGGGGCATGTTCTATACACCAAAACGGCTTCATTAAGCTAAAGTTGTTCAGGTGACTATAGTGTCCCTTTAATGACTGCAGACCTACCCTGCATGTCCGTGGCTAAAATTACCCGGGTACTTACCTGGCCCGGTGATCTCGGTCATGGGGGATTGCCCGAGATTCCAGCAGTCCCCCTGGACTGGAAGTCTATGGAGCTGCCAGAAGGGGGACTGTCTGAGCAATCAGGCAGCCCCCCAGGCACCTAAAATGAAAAAGAAATAAAAATAATCAAATAAATATATTATATATGTATAATAAATTATAAAATAATTAAATAATGTTATAATATATTATACATATATAATGCATATATATGATTGCATTATAAGTGTACTTTGGCCAAAGTTAGTGTTTTTATCAGTTTTTTTGGCATTTTTAAACAAAAACTGCACTTTCACTGATGATATCATCGTCATGATAAGTTTTACTCATATTTGTGTTAAGCGAAGTTTCCCGAGTATAACAATACACCCCATGTACAGGTTTTATGTTGTTTTGGAAAGTTACAAGGTCAATATAGGGCTTGTCCATTTCAGTTTGCCAGATTGGTTTGCTGGGTCTGTGTTGCCTTTTCGGACTATATGGTAGCCCAGGAATGTGAATTAACCCCATCATGGCATACCATTTGCAAATGTAGACAACCCAGGGTATTCAAAATGGGGTATGTCCAGTCTTTTGTAGGAGCCACATAGTCACGAACACTGGCCAAAGTTAGCGTTTTTATTAGTTTTTTTTTTTTTTTGTCAATCTTTCTTTTATTAAGGCATGTGCAATAGGGTACAGAACAAAAAGAGGGGAAATGCAATAGTGATATACAGATAAGGGTTAATACAGCGTTAATTACATTTCCTGCTGAACAATGCCTATTTTTTTTATTTTTTATGTTGGTTAACGAGATTAGGTTCACGTTTGGTTTTAAATACAGTTGAACAAACATGTGTAAAACAGATTTTGAACTTCACTCTAGCCCAATTATGTCATGACATAAATGTTAAAGCAGGTAGCCCCAGCCATGACTTGTCGTCTGACTGTCAGCCGGTCAGTGATGGCCTATGGGCTATACCGATGCACGTTTTCATGAAAAGTCTAAGTTTGAACAGCTTTAAACTTAAATGCAGTATTACAGCAGAAAGCGTTACAACAGGTAACGAGGCATGCATTAAGTATTATGGCTGGCGGCGCTTCTCTGACATGGATATGTCCATGACTATGCAAAAATGTGAACAGCCTAACGAAGCCTATGCAGTTAAGTTAGCAGTGACTAAATAAAATACATATAAAAGTTAAACCAAAAAGCTGTAGTAAGGAGCGCCAAACGGCAGTTATCAATGCTAGAAGCAGCTTATGATATGTAGTCACGTTCTATACTCTCTAAGCACAAAGATGCCCTGCATAAAATCTAGGGTGGGACGCTTAGAGAAACTCGATTGGGTCAATAAGTATAACATTTAAAAGCAGTGTTAGGCTGTAAGAGGGTAGCGGTGGTCCATACAAGGCTTATGCACATATTTAGTGAACGATAGGTGAGGTCCTAGCAGTAAGGATAATAGTGCGAAAAACCATAAGCATAAACATCACATAGGTTAAAACGATAACATGTCAAAAATTTATAGAAAAACAGTAGCTTGTCAGCGTAGGTTGGTAGTTACGTGCAGGGCTCGGTTCGTGGGTATATCATATGTTGTCTAAATGCAACTATTGGACGACAACAGCCGTGTGGGAAGTATGGTGGTAGTCCAGTAAGAGTAGTTCGTGCTTGTCAATCGGGCCCGGTCCCCAAAAGTCATTGGTAGTGCGTTTGATGAACTGGACTATCAGTCCGTGTGTCTGGTTTAGCCTATACCGCTACTAGGTAGGGCCCCGGCACGGTCCAGTAGTATGGGGTAGATAGCATCTTCGTCTTGGGAGATCCTCAAGGCTGCGGCATGGAGCGGGTTGATGGTAGTCGCCCTCCGGCCCCAGGACTCCGTGAAGGCCTGCACCTGCGTTCCACCGACTCGGTTGCTCTTAGAGGCCGGGTCGACCCATGGTAGGGTGCCACGTGAGGCCAGGGTGTTCAGCCGCCGCCAGCGGCGGGCAGGCCTCCGGCGGTGTGGTTGGTGCTTCGGAGTGTCACTCCCTGCGGCCTTCAACCTGGGAAGGCATTGTGGGCGGCCTACTATGATGGCCTCCAGTAAACGGCGGAAGCTTTGGGTGGTATGTCGTGGCAGTTTAGTGCCGCGTCCCTGCCGCTGTGCGTGTGGCTTTGGGCCCTCAGGCGGATCTCTGGATGCGGCTGTGAGTTTGGGAATCGGGCTTCGTTGCTTGGTCCAAGGCTGGGGTGTCGCTTTATTCAGGCTTGTTTTACCCCTCTGTTGTGCTGGGGCTTGTCTCATAGTAAGTTGCTTGGTACTGTGTCGTGAGTCGGGCTGGCACTTATGTGGGAGGCTGGCTGTCATGTTGGTTTGGGTCGGGCAGTTTATTAGTACCTCCAGTTTGCGCATGAGTTCATCAAAGTATCCCTCCAGCCTGGCCTCGAATCCCGTTTCAGCCTCTTCCTTGCCGAGCGTCCACGTGCCCTGCACTGTTTCTCCAGCGTTTAGATTTTGGGAGCCGCCAGTGTGTGGATCGTGGTTAGTCACTGTGTCTGTATGTTGGACCGGGATATCCCCCCCGGTCCGGTGGGGGGGAAGCAGAGCCCCGAGTGATCTCGGCGGCAGGGGAGACCAGGGACGGTCTCCCCCGCCCCAGGCCCCCGCTAGGCCGCACCTGGACTTCGGCGGTCAGCGTTCCGGTAATCCGCTTCGGAACCCTCCTGCCTTCATCTACGGTAGGCGGAACCATGTTTGGGTCACTTGGTGTGTGGCAGGAGTCCCTGGTAGTCGCTTGGGAGAATAGATTGGTAGGGAGCTCCTGCAATGTGCGACCGTCCGCCATGCCAGTCCGGCCCCGCCCCCCTGCATTTTTTTTTTTATTGTGATACCATTTACAGTTTTGAAACACTCATATTTGTTTCCAGTGAAGTTTCCCGAGTATAACTGTACCCCTCATGTACTGGTTTTATAGTGTTTTTGAAAGTTACAGGGTCAAATATAAGGCTTGGCCATTTCATTTTTTTCATTGAAATCTGCCAAATTGGTTATGTTGCCTTTGAGAACGTATGGTAGCTCAGGAATGAGAATTACCCCCATGATGGCATACCATTTGCAAAAGTAGACAACCCTAGGTATTGCAAATGGGGTGTGTCCAGTCTTTCTTAGTAGCGACTTAGTCACAAACACTGGCCAAAGTTAGCGTTCATATTCGTTGTTTGCATTTTTCACACACAAATATATATGCTAACTTTGGCCAGTGTAAGTGGCTACTGCAAAAGACTGGACATACCCCATTTTGAATACCATGGGTTATGGTATGTCATGGTGGGGTTAATCTTCATTTCTGGGCTATCATACCGTCTCAAAGGCAACATAGCCAATCTGGCAATGTTTTTATACGTATCAAATTGTATGCTCCTCTAAGATCTAATTTGGTGAATACCGTAGCATGTTTGAGCCTGTCAAACAATTCTGTTATTAATGGTATAGGGTAAGCATTTTTGATGGTGATTTTATTAAGACCTCTATAATCAATGCAAGGTCTTAAATCACCTTCTTTCTTCGATACAAAGAAGAACCCCGCTCCAGCCGGAGAAGAGGATCTCATAATAAATCCCTTATCTAATGATTCTTTAATATATTCCTCCATGACACGGTTTTCTTGAACCGATAAGGGGTACACCCTGCCCTTTGGAGGTATAGTGCCAGGCAACAAGTCAATAGCACAATCGTAGGGTCTGTGAGGCGGTAATTTGTCAGCCTCTCTTTTATCAAAGACAGTCTTTAAAGATAAATACTGAGAGGGTATAGCCGTAGACAAAGGAGGAGTGGTAGGAACATTAATAGAATTCACAGGCGTGACTTCAATAGTACATGATTCATGGCAGGCCTCACTCCATGATTTTATCTGCCCTGTCTCCCAGTCAAAAATGGGATTGTGGGCACGTAACCATGGATACCCTAACACTAACTGTGAAGAGGGAGAGGTGATGACCTGGAACCGAATGGTTTCATAGTGTAAAACCCCTGTGTACATGTGTAACGGTGCAGTCTCATGAGTAACGACTGGAGATATCAATGGTCTACCATCTATGGCCTCAACGGCCGAGGGTATCTCCTTCTCCCTGATGGGAATGTTGTTTTTCTTTACAAAACCAGAGTCTATAAAATTCTCGGCTGCCCCAGAGTCAACCAAGGCGTATATATTTTCAACTATACAACTCTCTCCCATATGTAACGAAACAGGGAGAAGCAGTCGGTTAGGAGGCAATATAGGAGACTTAGAAATCACACCCAAGGCCAGTCCCCTATAAGGTCTTAGGTGCGAGAGTTTTCCGGGAGCAAAGGACATTCCTTTACCATATGATCTCTCCTACCACAATAAAGGCAGAGTCCCTCCCTTCCCCTATGTAATTTTTCGTTATCAGAGAGTTTGGCAACCCCTAATTGCATAGGTTCCTCTTCGGATACTTTAACACTCTCCGGTGTATTAACTCTGGGGTGAATAGGTGTAACAAAACGTCTATTTCTGTTCTTGGTATAGAGCCTGTCACAAATCCTATTATCTATATCAATGAGGTAGTCAATAAGGTCCTCTAAAGCAACAGGAAGCTCCTTAGCTGCTACCTCATCAAATATAGAGTCTGATAAGCCTTCCATTAAGGCAGTAGTTAACCCATTGTTGGCCCAATCTACCTGTGAGGCAAGAGTACGAAACTGTATAGCGTAATCAGCCACAGACCTAGAACCCTGTTTAACCCTCATTAATGCTCTTGCGGCATTTTTAGACCTTTTCATAGTGTCAAAAGTTCTGCGAAATGCTGTAAGAAAACTGTGAAAGTCATGCACCATAGGTCCATTAGCTTCCCAAATAGGATTTGCCCATTCAAGTGCTTTGTCGGTAAGTTGGTGCATAAAAAACCCAACCTTAGTCCTCTCTGTGGGAAATGAACGTGGATACATCTCAAAGTGAAACTCTATTTGGTTAATGAACCCTCTGCATGTCTTAGAATCCCCTCCATACCTAGGAGGAGGTGTTAAATGGGCGGTAGCATTAGGCACAGTCGATACTTCAGGAAGAAGGGGTGTAGGAGGGTTAGGTGTGGTTGCTGGAATGGTTCTAGCTAAGAGCGTCTGAAGAGCCTGGGCTATCTGATCCATTCGGTGATCCTGCTCTACAAATCTAGCCTCATGAGACGCCATCTGTTGAGCTAAATCTGCGGGGTCCATGGCCCTATCGTAATGTAACGAGCATATACCCCTACACGCAGGATCCAGCTAAACAGAAGGCAGAACAGAGGAGAGATACGTCTACTGGACCTTAGAATGGCCGGACTCGACGTATATAGGAGAAGTACAGAGTCAGGAACAATCCGAGGTCAAGGGCACAAAGAGACAGCGTAAACGAGGACAAGCCGGGGTCTGGTACACAGGAAACAGCAAGCCGGCAAACAGAACAGACAAGGATAAAGCGAAAACGAAGTCAGAATACAAAGCCAAGGTCAAGTACGGAGGAACACAACTGAACACAACTGAACACAAGAAGCGCTAAAGGGAACTGTAGCAGAAACCACGATAGGGCAAGGAACTAAGGGAAAAGGGTAAGTATAAATAGGTTCAAAACTACTGTGATTGGCTCCTGTCACTTCCACACCCCCAAAAGGTAAGTGTATGGGGTGTGTGGGATGACAGGGGCCAATGGGAGCCTTTTGGCAAATTAGGCTCCCACTGTCTCTTTAAGAGCGCGCCCGAGACTCGCGGCGCGCTCTTAGATTCAGGCGGGACATGTGACCGCATCTCGCGGTCACTGTCCGCCTTCCTGCCTGAAGCGTCGGATGAGCTGCAGGACCGCGCGCGGCTTGAAGAGAGGACCGCAGCCGGCCCCTGGGAAAGGTGAGTAACGCTACAATACATACATTTGGATCTACTATCAAGTCCAATACTACATATACCCCAGGGGGGTGAGAGGCCTGATTTTCACTTCTGTTTGTGAGTTTGTTACTTACATCACATTTTCACTATCATATTTTTACTGTGTTACGCTATGATATATATTTTTTATCATTCTAGATTCTACTATATTCTTATATAGAATATTCCTACTTTGGATATATTTTCCAGGTTGTATTTTTACTGTATGCTTATTGAATGTGGTTTCCACTTTGCTGTTTCTTGTTTTACTGCCAAAGAACACCCCAATCTGTGTTCGGCAACATCTCCTGAGTACAGTGATACCACCCATGTATAGGTGTGTCAGGTTCTCTGAGGGGCTAAAAGACCTTATTTGGAGTGTGCGCATTCCAGTTTTCCACCTTGGAATTTTCACAGTAAGTCATCATGCACCCATGTCCTATTTGGGACATTTTTGAAGCCGGCCAATGTAATTTACCCCTATCAAACCATATATTTTTGAAAAGTAGACACCCTCGGGTATTTCTAATGGTGGTATTTTAACACTTTCCATGCAATAATTCTATCACCAGTGTTTGTCAAACTTTTGGGTAGTCATTTTTTTGTGTTATTTTTCTCTCACATTGTACTTTAGGCATAGATTCTCAGTTCTTGTTATGTGTTACTGACAAAGAACACCCTAATATGTGTTCAGCAACATCTCCCAAGTACAACAATGCCCCCAATGTACAAGTTTTATAGGTTTTTGCAAACTTACAGGGGTCAAATGTAGGGTTTTTCCCTTTTCCATGTTTGCACATTGAAAATGCCAGATTGGTTTGCTGGGCCTATGTTGTCTTTGAGACCGTATGGAAGCCCAGGAATGAAAATTAACCTCATCATGGAATATCATTTGTAAAAGTAGACAACCCACAGTTTTCAAAATGGAGAATGTCCAGTCTTTTTTTAGTAGCCACTTAGTCAGAAATCCTGGTCGAAATTAGTGATTATACAAATTTTTTTGCATTTTTCACACAAACTGCCATTTCATCGATTATATTATCAGTATAATACATTTTACTGCTCTAAAACACTCATATTTGTGTAGAGCAATGTCTCACAAGTACAACAGTACCCCTCAAGTACAGGTTTTATGGTGATTTGATAAGTTACAGGGTCAAACAAAAGAGTTTCCAATTTCTGTTTTTGTTAATTGCTCTTTGCCAGATTGGCTATGTTGCCTTTGAGATGGTATGGCAGCCCAGAAATGGAAATTAACCCCACCATGACAAACCATTCGAAAAAGTACAACCCAGGGTATTCAAAATGGGGTATATCCAGTCTTTTGTAGTAGCCACTTAGCCACAAATGCTTGCCAAAGTTAGCGTTCATATTAGTTTTTTTGCATTTTTTTACACACATGTAAAGGTTTTATGGTGTTTTGGAAAGTTACGGGGTTAAATATAGGGCTTGCCAATTAAATTCTCTGGACTGTCTGCCTGGGTTGTCAGGCAGGTCTCTCAAATTATAATTATAAAAATCAAATAATTATGTAGTTAATAGTTAAATATCCAGTAGGATGAACATTCATAACTATAATTAATTTGCTAGGGGGCAAATAATTTGGATTTTTTTTTAAATTCAGACCAGATATGAACAATCTGGGTCTGGATTTCGGCTGTCCGGCTGCATTTGGTTTGGCTGACACCCAAACCATACTCCGCTTCGTTTGGAGCCTGCGTTGCAAAACCCGGACATTATTAAATAGCTTGAACAATGTCTGAATTTTGTATTCGAAAAGGCTATGTACACAGCCAGATGGTATTGCCCCATTCTTTATGAGTTTCGTGAATTACACGGTATGAATGAGAAAAACGAAAAACAAACAATGTTAAAGGGAATGGAAAATACAGCATCAGTAGAGGAGGAACGTTCTCCTCACCGAAGTTGTTTTGGGTTGTAGGGTATTGTGGCATAACCCAATGTAAAGGGTAATAAGAAGGGCTGAGGAGAACTTACACAAAAGAGGCAAGTCCGAAAACAGTCCTAATACCCTTAGAGACTTTAATATAAAGCAAAGAATTGCCTGAAATTGTAAAACCGAAAATAAATTTTATGTTACAACTTTATTGAGTCCCTAATTGGGAATACATATATAAAACAAAAATAAAGAAAACAGGTGTGTGATTTGCAAAGTGCGAAAAATAATAAACGTGACTAAGTTAAAATAGGACCATACACTGTAGCCTATTGTAACAGGTTTGATTGTACCTGATACAATGTTGCTAAAAAAAGTAACCGATCTAACCACTAATTGGATCAAATGTTAAAGGGAACTCTCCAGGTAGACTGAGCATTTAAGGTTCATGGAATAAACTCATGCCTTTCTCTCCCTGTCTATATATTTTCTTCTTACCTTTATAATACAAACCTCACACTTTGCATCTTTCTACCATAACAAGGCTGCACTTGCCATTCGTGGGGCCATGATAAGACAATGCTGCCCCCCGTTGTTTAAACCAACTAATTTGAGACACATACATACCTAGTGTCATGTTTTTTCTTTAACAAATGCCAAACAAAAAATTAAGAACCACTCACTTTTTATTTTGAGGCAGTTTCAGCACGGCAAACTGATGTGGCAGCAAAGCAGAGAGAGAAACTGACAGTCCTTGAAAATAGAACTTTAGGTGATGTGTCCAGGGTTAGTCCATACGCAATGTCCTTTATCCAGTCCGGTTGCGGTAACAGATGCAATAAGTAAGTTAGAGGGGAGTAATCCCAAGGCAGTGTTAAAGTCCAGTCTGAGGTCGTTCAATAGGAGACAAAGCAGATGTGAGGAACTGACTCTGCTGGGTTTTGAACCCTAGTTTACATGCTGCTAAACATCTTCCTTACCAGTACACCAGCCTGCCTTTTGCAAATTTACCTGAGATCTGATAATCTTGACTCTACAATCAATGATATCAGTGACAATTCTCTTCAGCTGTGTCTGGTTCTTGGCCTATATAAGCCACTTCCTGTTTCTGTACCTTTGCCAGATTATTGTGGTTCCTGTACTCTCTAATCAAGCTTGCTCCTATTTCTCCTACCTGTTGCTGAATTTGGACCGTTTTGACTTTGCTGCTTCTCCTTCCCACTGACCGTGGCTTGCCTCACTGCGATTATCATCTTTCTGTTCCAGTCTGTCATCTCTGCTTAAGACCAGACGGCCACTCAAGGCTCAGGGGCTCAACCACCTGGGTAACGAGTGGCTACCTCTGGCAGACGGCCACTCAAGGCTCAGGGGCTCAACCACCTGGGTAACGAGTGGCTACCTCTGGCAGAAAACATTGCTGATCTGGCTACTGGGCTCCAAAACTTTGTAACATCAATATCATTACAGAATAATCTGGCCCATTCATGGAGACCGTCGGATCAGATTCTGCATTGGCCCAGCAGGTTGCTTTTAATGCAAGAACTGTGCAGACTCAGGCACAGACCATTCAAGTGCTGCAGGATCAGGTAGCCGAACTGCAAAATGAAGTTCGATCAATGCATAATGAGCTTACCAGCTACAGGGCACATGATGTTGCGGCTGCTGCTACTACTACTGTTACACCTGCACAAGATGCCCGCTTGCCTCTACCAGAAAAATTTGGAGGAGACCGCAAAAAATGTAGGGGTTTCCTAAATCAATGCCGTTTGCATTTCATGATGTTACCTAACTGTTTTCCATCTAAAAGAGAGAAGGTGGGCACCAAACTACATTGGGGGCTCAGCTGGTCCCCAGCCACTGGGGAACGCGGTGATACCGCTCCAGACCTCACCCGGCACCGACGGTGCTCCGGCACGGACCCAGAGCTAGCTGGAGCTTGAGCCGGGATGAGACGGCCACTCTCTGGCCGGCGTCACGCTCCCCCCCCCTCTGGACCGGGGGGGGTTATCCCGGTCTGCAAGGGCGCCAAGTCACACCAAGCTGGGCCTACAACTGTCATGACATGAAGGGGTGCTGCCCTGCAACAGCACTGTCCCTTTAAGTGTGGGAACCAACTTAGCAGAGAAATAATTCTAGGACACGATAAATTGAGTAATAAGAAAATGTATTAAGGCAAACCAAAAGGATATAGATATATATAATATATACAAAACAAAATATGACAATGCCACAAATATATAAATATATACAATAACCCAATATATACAATAGAGCAGGCAGAGTCCACGATAGTCCTAGGCAAAGGTAAAGGCTTAGTCAGGTTAGTGCAGCCACCAAGTACAAAATGAACATCAAGGGGCAAAGTCCTAAGCAGGTCACACAGAAATAATGCAGCAAGGTCAGAATCACTGGAGAAGGAGTCTAGACAGGAACACTGCAGGCGAACACTGGAACAGGAGGCACAGGACACAGGACCATAAGGACATCGGGACACCGGATAAGGGAACACAGGATACTCAGGAAACAAGACACAGGAGACAGGAGCAAGGAGCCAGAATCACGGGAACCAGGAAACAGCAGGTACAGGGTCAAGGATAGAGGATAATGATCTGACCGGGAGTGAGGGGAGAAACCAGAATATATAGGTGCTAAACAAGGGCCAGGTGTAGTGCCTAACGAAAGGAAATGAGAACAGTGCCAAACAGAAAGAGTGGTGAGTGCGAGTACTGCACGAGGGCATGTCGACTAAGGAGTGTCGTGACAACAACAACAAATAATAATTACCAGGCAACGTTCCTAAGATGGCCGCCGCACACCAGCCATGTGCGCTCACTCAGCTCCATCAGACCACCAAGGCCATGCAGGCGGACTACACAAGACAAAGGTACAGTCCAGGGGCATCAAGCAGGGAGAAATGGGAGGAATACAGAGCGGGAACAAACCGAGTAAAGCAACCCCATAGGGGCCCGCAGAACCTAGCATTGCCTGCCCCGAGGAGAAAGGCCAGAGGGACTGAAACACCTAGTTACCCTGCCAGAAACAATCTTCCCTACCAGCCCAGACCTGAGCCACCGTAATCACTGTCACAAGCCACCGAAACTGCACAGAAAGATGCCACTGCACCACTGGGGCACAAGAGGCACTTACCAAGTACCAGAGTGGGCTGACACCCCAGACAAAGAACTCAGAGACTGCACCTCATAATACCTGTGGCATCAGCCTTATTTTGGGATAACCCTGCGACACATGCCTGTCAAACATGCTTTATGACATGCTTAAATAACCTCGTTAACGTGACGCCTGTTCCTGGACTCCACGACAAGCGTTGGACCCGCAAAATCAGTGGACTATGCCCGAAATTACGCATTGACGGCTGAGTGCACCATACCCACTGCATTTTATCCCACTGTCCCATCTCACCCTCCACTAAAATGAATAATAGACACTGTATAGCGTATATTTCCAGGGGGAGTGTGGGGGGAATGTATGCTAGCCATCTAAGTAACCTAGAACAAGTAGTGCCATAGCATACACGGAAGCCATCTTGTGATAAAGCCGCACTTAATGCCTGTGAAGTGGTGCAATTATCCGGTTGTTCCTCCTTACTTGTATACGCGCCCTAGCTAAGCAACTGATTCTATATAAGCGATTGTACACACGTTTTAGTTTTCCATAGCACAGTCAGGAAATGTTTAGATACTAAAGCGATGTCACTCAATTTAAATATAACTTTTAAGCTACAGTTACTAATTGACAAAGCAACTTATTTTATGACAATAGTAGTTACCTAGCTTGTACCTAGCCTGTATTACTAATTTAAAAAAATTGTGCGCTTAATCTACATGCTGTACAACAGTGAACGACTACGTGTTTTTAAACTGTTTGCAATTGTTGTTGTGGCATGGTTGACATGCGACTGTTATTTCATGCACAGTAAAAATAAAGAATTAAAAAAAAAAAAAAATGATGAGCTAGCTTGTGTTGATCTTCCTGTTGAGTTTGATGCATTTGTGCGGTTGGCTATCCGTATTGATCGGAGACTTTCAGAAAGAAGATTGGAAATACAGGGCTCTTTTAAACCAAGTGCTACTCCTACTTTCTATTCAAGAATTTCCACTCCGACCCCACAAACACCTACAGACTCTGAACCTGAGGCTATGCAGGTAGATCTAATAAGAGGGCCATTATCCAATGAAGAAAAACAGTGGCGACGCACTCACAATTTATGCCTGTATTGTGGTAGTGAAGGGCATTATGCCATCAATTGCCCTAGCAAGTCTAAAAGAACAATAGCTGTGACTGCTGAGGGTGCACAGATTCAACACCAATCCCAGATTTCAGACCAACTGGATTCTGTCACACAACCCTTGTTTTCTCTGGCTCAGGGTGAAGAGGGTATGATGACTCAACATCCTCATTTGGTGGTGCCTATCACTTTGCAATATGGTGATAATAAAATTTCAACTACAGCTATGATAGATTCTGGAGCAGGCGGAAACTTTATGGACATTAAATTTGCAGCAGGAAATAAAATTCAGTCTATCCCTAAATCTTCACCTGTGTTAATGGAAACATTAGACGGTTCTCCACTTACGTCAGGCCCAGTTACACATGAGACTGTGCCCTTAAAATTGATTCTGGAAGTGAATCACCATGAGTCTATATCTTTCCACCTAATTTCCTCAACACAGTTTCCAGTGATTTTGGGTATAACCTGCCACAACAATGAATGAAATGGTTAACTAAGCTTCCTCTACAATATTGGGATTTTGCAGATGTCTGTGATAAGAAGAATGCTGTTCAGCTTCCACCTCACTGGCCTTTTGATTGCCCCATAGAGCTGCTACCTGGAGCTGCTATCCCATTTGGCCGTATATACTCCCTTTCTGAGCCTAAATTGAAAGCACTTCGTGAATACATACAAGAAAATCTTGCCAAAGGCTTTATTCGACCATCTACTTCTCCAGCAGGTGCTCCTATATTCTTTGTAGAAAAGAAAGATGGCAGTCTACGGCCATGTGTCGATTACAGGAACATTAATAACATCACTGTTAAAAACCGCTATTCCTTGCCTCTCATTCCTGAACTTCTTTCGAGACTTCGTTCAGCTAAAATATTTACAAAGCTTGATCTACGGGGGGCATATAATCTGGTTCACATAAAACCAAATGATGAATGGAAAACAGCCTTCAGAACCAGGTACGGACATTACGAATATCTAGTAATGCCATTTGGGCTTTGTAATGCCCCTGCAACTTTTCAACATCTAATCAATGATGTACTATGGGATCTCTTGGATCAGTTTGTTGTGGCATATTTGGATGATATCCTGATATATTCTGATAATCTTGAAGATCACCGAAAACAGGTCTGCATTGTTCTTGAGCGCCTTCGTACCCACCATCTATACATTAAACTGGAAAAATGTGAGTTTGAACAAACAAATTCAATTCCTGGGGTATGTAATAACTCCTAAGCATGGACGCAAGTAAAATTAAAGCTGTGCTGGACTGGCCCATCCCCAAGAATGAAAAAGATATTCAGGGATTTGTGGGGTTTGCCAATTTTTACAGGCGTTTCATTAAGAATTTCCCTGCCGTTATTACACCGATCACTGAACTTACACGTAAAGGGACTCCTTTTCAGTGGTCCAATAAGGTTGACACTGCATTTTCCAGATTAAAGACTCTGTTTACATCTGCCCCTATCCTGGTACATCCTCAGCCAGAATTGCCATTTACTGTAGAGGTAGATGCTTCTGATTCAGCTGTTGGGGCTATACTGTCTCCAAGGACTGGACCTAAGATGTTGTTACATCCATGTGCCTTCTATTCCTGCCAGATGTTACCAGCAGAAAGAAATTAAAACATAGGGAATAAAGAAATTTTGGCTATAAAAGCTGTCGTCACCGAATGGAGACATCTCTTTGAGGGAGCCACCCATCCAATTACTGTCCTCACAGATCACAAAAATCTGGAATGTATTCAATCAGCTAAGAGACTGTCAGCCAGACAAGCACGCTGGTCCATATTTTTCTCAAGGTTTAATGTTTTGATTTCATACCGCCCTGGTTCCAGAAATGGCAAGTCGGATGCCTTGTCTAGGATAGCTGACCCCCTCCATACTACAGTAACCATGGCCACCATCTTGCCGTAGAGTAGATTTTTAGGAGTTACCTTTCCTTCTGATCTAATGTCTCACATTAAAAAGGGCTACGCTGAAGATCCAGTTTTTCGTGATCTTCATATGACCATGCTTAATGGGTTTTGGATTTTTCAACAACGTGTGTTTGTTCCAGAATCAGTGCGACGTTTTACATCTCTACCATGACTCAAAACCAGCAGGTCATCCAGGAATCCGAAAGACACAAGAACTACTTTCCCGATCCTTTTGGTGGCCTAAATATTATGAGGATGTTAAGAAGTATGTGTCCTCTTGTGATGTATGTGCCAGACATAAGACTCCTCGCTCATCCCTTGTTGGCTTGCTTCAGCCTCTTCCAATTCCGCATCGTCCCTGGGGAGCTATATCCATGGACTTTATTGTGGAACTACCTCCCTCTAAGTAACACACTACCATTCTTGTTGTTGTGGACCGGTTAACTAAAATGAGTCATTTCATACCAACTCATGGTCTCCCTTCAGTTAAACAGACTGCTGACCTTGTTATTCAGGAAATATTTTGCTTGCATGGAGTTCCTGATGAAGTAATTTCTGACAGGGGAGTGCAGTTTACATCTAATTTTTGGAAATATTTTTGTTCTATTCTAGGTATTAATGTAAATCTGTCGTCAGCTTTTCATCCACAAAGTAATGGACAGACTGAGCGAACCAACCAGACTTTAGAACAATATTTGCAGTGCTATATTAGTTAATTGCAGGATGACTGGCTGGATTTTCTACCCACGGCAGAGTTTGCCTATAACTATGCCCAACACTGCTCCACTTTTCTGAACCCATTTTTTTTGCTAATTATGGTTACCATCCAACCTTTCAAGTGAGTCTCCCAATTACTACTTCCATTCCTGCAGTCACTGACCGGCTAACCACCTTACTAGATTCCCAGGAACTGTTGAAGGAGACTCTTTCGGAGGCTCAGGAATGTTACAAAAGAGCTGCTGATAGACATAGAAAGGAGGCCCCAGTTTATCATGTTGGTGACAAGGTTTGGCTGTCAACAAAGAATCTCAAGCTTAGGATCCCTTCTCATAAATTGGGTCAAAAGTTCATGGGACCTTTTGAGATCATCGCTCAGATCAATGCTGTCACCTTCCATCTGCAACTTCTGGATTCCATGAAAATACATCTGGTGTTTCACATTGCATTGCTTAAACCTTTTCATGAAAATACTTTCCCTGGTCGAGCCCTGCCTGCCCCACCACCAGTCCTCGTGGATGGTGAAGATGAATACGAGGTGGAAAAAAATTCTTGACTCCAGGATCTGCCGCAACAAGCTTCAATATTTGGTTCATTGGAAAGGCTATGGTGAGGAGGATAGATCGTGGGAACCAGTGGACAATATTCACACTCCTGATTTTCTTCGGTCTTTCTACGCACAGTACCCTGCTAAACCAGGAAATAGGGCATCCAGAGGCTGGGGGTAATGTGAGTAACTGACTCTGCTGGGTTTCGAACTCTGGTTTACATGCTGCTATACATCTTCCTTACCAACATCTTCCTTACATCTTCCTTACGAACCTTGACTCTACAAGCAATGATATCAGTGACAACTCTCTTCAGCTGTGTCTGGTCAGGTGTCTGGTTCTTGGCCTATATAAGCCACTTCCTGTCTCTGTACCTTTGCCAGATTATTGTGGTTCCTGTACTCTCTAATCAAGCTCCTACCTGTTGCTGAATTTGGACCATTTTGACTTTGCTGCTTCTCCTTCCCACTGACCGTGGCTTGCCTCACTAGGATTATCATCTTTCTGTTTCAGTCTGTCATCTCTGCTTAAGACAGCCACTCAAGGCTCAGGGGCTCAACCACCTGGCTAACGAGTGGCTACCTGTGGCAGAAAACATTGCTGATCTGGCTACTGGACTCCAAAACTTTGTAACATCAATATCATTACAGCAGTATTGAAGGAAATTCCAAAAGCAGAGTGATCCTGATGATTAGGAAGGAAGTTGATGCAGTCAGATTAACACATTAATTGTGCAGTGAGGTATTGGAGATTGGAGTTTAAATAACCAAGGGGTGTGTACTTTCATGCCGTCTTAAAGGACCAGTAATAAACGAATACAATTCTTGACATCCCTCCCCTCGCCCCGCCCCCCGCAACGAGCTACCTCAGGGAGCGAAAAGGTTTTATGAGGAAGTTTTTCATGGAAGGATTTCAGGTCAGGTGCATGAACACTGAAGTGAGGAACCCATTGATTATGAGAACAATCATAATCTTTCCATTTAATCAAGTATTCAATCCTGTTATAGCATAATCTTCAATCAAGAATCTCTTCAATTTCATATTCCTCGTCATTCTCAACTAGATCCGGTGGAGGAGGAGAGGATGGTAGTGAAGAAGGGTCAAAGATGTACTTTTTCACTAGAGATACATGGAAAATAGGATGGATCTTCATATGTGAAGGGAGTTGAAGTTTATAGGATACTTCATTAATCTGTTCGATAATCTCGAAGTGACCAATAAAGGTAGGAGAAAGTTTCTTTGAAGGCCTATGTAATTTTAAATATCGTGTGGATAATAAAACGTTATCATTAATTTGATAAGGATTGTCACCACGTCTGGTGTCAGCATTAATCTTATAAGTAGATTAAGCAGACTCTAAATTTTCTTTGACGAGCATTAAGGTGGAGTTGATATTATTTACATATTCTGATAGACTTGGGATGTTGACAGAAGGTGATTTAAAAGGAAGGAATCTGGGGTTGTAGCCGTAATTAGCGTAGAATGGAGAATATTTTGTAGAAGATTGCACATTGTTGTTATATGAGAACTCAGTCAGAGGTAGGAGAGAGGACCAATTGTCTTGTTGATGAGTAGTGTAAATACGGAGGTATTGTTCTAGGATACCATTGAGTCTTTCGGTTTGACCAGTTATCTGAGGATGGAAGGATGTTGATAATTCATGATGTATTGTTAATACACAAGTATTGCCTTCTGAGAGAGGTAAATCAACAATGAAGTCCATACGTATAGAAGACCAAGGAGCATGAGGAATAGGTAGAGGCTGCAATAGTTCCGATGGGAGTTGATTAGACTTCTTTTTTCTTTGACATTCTTCACATCTTAAGATGTAGTTTTTAATAACTTTAGAATAAGAAGGCCACCAAAAATATTGTTTAAATAATTGAAGACTTCTTTTCACCCCTGGATGACCTGTAAGTGGATTGTCATGTATATAAGATAAAATGATGTTTCTTGCGGAGACAGGAACATAGAGTAAATTATCTTTATACCATAGTCCATTTTTTCTTTGCAGAGATAATTCAGGAGAGGGGTTATCTGGAGTATAAGATGAAGCGATTTTGTTAGAGAAGGACGACATTAAGCCGATTTATTTTTGAGGGAGGAATTATATTTGAATTGTCCATAAAGGGAGTTGTTTCGAAGGAACGTGAAAGGGCGTCTGCTTTTCCATTTTTCTCTCCAGGACGATACCTAATATGAAAGTCGAAAATTTCAAAGAAGAGTGACCATCTTGCAAGCTTAGGATTTAGACGTTTTCAGAACGGATGTATTCAAGGTTTTTATGGTCCGTTAATATGATAAATGGTATCTGAGATCCTTCGAGTAGATGCCTCCAATCCTCTAGAGCGACTTTAATTGGAAGTAATTCCTTCTCTCCAATGCTGTAATTCCTTTCAGCAGGTGTAAGTTTCCGTGACAAGTAGGCAACAGGGTGTAAAGGAAAAGAGGGATCTTTACGTTAAGAGAGAATCTCTCCAACAGCGATGTCAGAAGCGTCTACCTCTAAAACATATTGAAGAGAAGGGTCTGGTTGTTTGAGTATGGGAGCGGAAATTAAGCTTTCTTTTAAAGTATTAAAAGCTAGATTTTCTTTTTCTCCCCATTTAAAAGGGCAATGTTGTTTGGTAAGACTTGTCAATGGTGATACAATCGTTGAAAAATTCTTAATGAATTTTCTATAAAGATTTGAAAAACCAATAAATCTTTGAACATCTTTTTTAGATTTAAGGATAGGTCATTCTTTTATTGCTTCTATTTTGTGGGGATCCATGCTTTTAGAAGAATCAGAGATGATGTATCCCAAAAAGTGGATCATATTCTTCTCAAATACACATTTATCGGGTTTTGCAAATAATTTATGTATCCTATCTACCTAATGTAGTCTATTGAGGATCTTTTTGACATGAATTCGGTGTTCATTAAGAGTATGAGAAAAAATTAGAATATTATCCAAATAAATCACAATGAATTGATCTAGAAAATCGTTAAAAATGTCATGCATGAAATTTGGGAAAGAGGCAGGGGCGTTACAGAGTCCAAATGGCATAACCAAATATTCAAAGTGTCCATATCTTGTACGGAAAGCAGTCTTCCATTCATCTCCTGATCGAATTCGAAGAAGATTATATGCTCCTCTAAGATCTAATTTGGTAAACCATTTGGCATCTTTTATCCTTTCAAGAATTTCGGGTATTAGAGGGAGAGGATACCGATTCTTTATGGTTATCTTTTTCAATTTTTTTCAATTTACGGTAATCAATAATAGGACGGATTGTTCCATCTTCATTAGTCACAAAAAATATTCCAGCTCCAGCGGGAGAGGTAGAATGTCTGATGAAACCTTTTTTGAGATAAGTATCCAAGTATTCTTTTAGCATTTTGAGTTCAGGTTCTGATAAGGGATAAATATGACTGTAAGGGATAATAGAACCCTCTATGAGGTCAATAGGGCAGTCATAGGGTCTTGAAGTAGGGGGCTTAGAAGCTTCTGTTTCACTAAAGACATCACTGAATTCCATGTAATGATCAGGGATAATAGTGGACATAGAACCGATTTTGAGAATATTTCATACAGGTGGAAGTACAGTATTCCGAATTAAAAGTAAAGGTATTTAAGGACCAATTGATTAGAAGGTTGTGCTTTTTCAGCCAAGGGAGGCCCAAAACAGCGTCAAATATAAAGGTGATTATTATTAATGGTCATTTTAAGAGGGGAAGTTTGGAATAACTCCAAATTTTGAGACCGAGCCATCAAAAAGAACGATTTGAGAAGGACAGGAATGTTAAAAGTATCAATGGTTTTTTGATTTAAAAAAAAAACAACCAATGGCACCAGAATCAATTACAGGATTAATTTCTATCTTCGTACCATGTAGAAGAAAAGACATAGTTGTAAAACAATTACGTTCTGGGTTAGAAACCGTGGAGCAATGAGTAGAAGAAGTTTTTCCCATCTTATTCCATTTAGAAAGGGGACAATTTGGTAATAGATGAGAAGGTGATGCACAGTACATGCATAAATTATTAGAGTTTTTTCTGTTTCTTTCAGCTTCAGATAACGGACCTTTAATGTATCCAATTTCCATGGCTTCGTTATTTGAGAAGTTAGGAGAATTGTCTAGATGGGGTGTTGTTGAAGAGGATTGTCTGGAAGAATTAGAAAAATAACTTTTCTTTTCTTTTTTCTTCTTTCTCTAAACCTCCTGTCTAATTGAAGAGTGAGATCAATTAATTCCCTTAAAGTGCTAGGAATACCACTCCTTGCAAATTCATCTCTGAGATTTTCAGACAACCCCTATTTATATTGGTATTTTAAAGCTGCTTCATTCCATTAAAGGACCACTCTAGGCACCCAGACCACTTCAGCTTAATGAAGTGGTCTGGGTGCCAGGTCCAGCTAGGGTTAACCCATTTTTTATAAACATAGCAGTTTCAGAGAAACTGCTATGTTTATAAATGGGTTAAGCCTTCCCCCAAAGCTCTAGTGGCTGTCTCACTGACAGCTGCTAGAGGCGCTTGCGTGATTCTCACTGTGAAAATCACAGTGAGAGCACGCAAGCGTCCATAGGAAAGCATTGATAATGCTTTCCTATGCGACCGGCTGAATGCGCGCGCAGCTCTTGCCGCGCGTGCGCATTCAGCCGACGGGGCGTAACGGAGGAGGATCGGAGGCAGTGAGTTTTACCCCTTTTTCCCCTTTCCAGAGCTGGGCGGGAGGGGGACCCTGAGGGTAGGGGCACCCTCAGGGCACTATAGTGCCAGGAAAACGAGTGTTTTCCTGGCACTATAGTGGTCCTTTAATGAGTTGATAAGCCCATTTAGCAGCATCTCCCTGAAGTAAGGAAATAATGGTTTTTATTTTCACATCATTATTTCTAAAAAGCGCTAGGTCTCAGAGAAAATATGACTTTACATTCATGTATGAACCCCCTGTAAATAGAACGATCTCCAGAGAATTTTTTAGGAGGGTATAAAGGAGGTTCAGGCAGGGCCGGATTAACATAGGGGCTGATGGAGCTGCAGCTCCAGGCCCAGGCCCATGGAATAGGCCCATTGGTTTAAAAAAAAAAAAAAAAAATTTTTTGAAATTTTGGAAATTTTTTTTTTTTTTTACACACTACTCTTAGGGTTGCCAGGTATTTCTCATGTATCTCTTAGGATTGCCAGGTATTTCTCAGAAGTATTTCTCAGGTATTTGAGGCTTCCTAGCCGGTGCCGGTATTGCAGTAATACCTGCAATACAAATGTCTGTCTCAGTATAAACATAGATTATTCTGCAATACCAGCGCCGGCCAGTAGGGGTCGCTGTTTGTGTGGAGAGAGGCAGTGATAAGAAGTTACGGCATCTCCCTCCCTGCCTCTCTCTACTGTCTGATCTGCGGGGGAGCAGCTCTGCACAGAGAGTCCAGACAGCAGCTCCGAGACATGGGGACGCTGAGACATTGGGACACTGGGGAACATGGGGACCCTGAGCATGGACGTCCGCAGGAATTTTTCCGTGGGGGGGCGGGGGGCATAATTGTAATGACATCCATGCTTGGCCCCTTTTTGACAGTGTCATGAAAGGGAAGGAGCATAGTCATTTTCACATAAAGCAAGGATGAATAGCGTTTTCACAACTATGGTGTCAGGAATATATGTTTGTATTCCTGACACTATAGTGTTCCTTTCATCAAATTACAGGAACATTCTGGTCACCATAACAACTTTATCTAAATGAAAATGCTGTGGTGCAAGGAGGCCCCCGGGTGCTCTTTCTTTGAAGGGGTGAAACCGCTCTCAAATGGTTTACCCCCAAAGGCTTCCTTCAGCTCCAGTTCTCCAGGTCGCTCAATGGTATTCGACTTCTGAAACAGAGTGTCAGGAAGTGCAGATTGACGTTGGGCATGGGTGCCGCTGATTGGCTAGAGTGGTCAGCTGACACTCTAAGCCAATCGCTAGTTCCCGATTCATAAAAATGTTTTACGTTTTTATGAAATGGGAGCTACTGATTGGCTTAGAGTGCTAGCTGACCCATCTAGCCAATCAGCGGCACCCCTACCCAGCGGCCCTCTGTGTTTCCTGACACTCAGTAAATAAAAGTGAACACATTAACACTGATATTGTTTGTTTTTACCTGGGGAGATGAGAAGGTCCAAAGTTTCACTGCCAGGCCCAGGTACCAACGCCTTATGATGTGGTGTCCAGAATGAAGTGCTCCAATCTCATTTTCTTCTCCTTCATTTGACACAGTCTTCTTTGTCTTCTGAGTCTCCTTCTGCTCCTTTACCTTTCTGCTACTTTCTGCTTATTTTGCACCCTTCTGCTCCTTTGTCTTTCTGATCCCCTTCTGCTCCTTGATGGCTCTTCCTGCTCCTTGATGGCCCTTCCTGCTTCTTGCAGACCATTCCTGCTTCTTACTGCCCTTCCTGCTTCTTTCTGCCCCTTCCAGCTTCTTGCAGCCCCTTGCTGATCCTTTCTGTTCCTTCTGATTCTTCCTGCCCCTTCCTGCTCCTTGCTGCCCCTTCCTGCTCCTTGCAGACCCTTCCTGCTCCTTGCAGACCCTTCCTGCTCCTTGCAGACCTTTCCTGCTTTTTGCAGACCCTTCCTACTCCTTTCTGCCCCTTCTTTCTCCTTGCTGCCCCTTCCTACTCCTAGCAGACCCTTACTACTCCTTGCTGACCCCTCCTGCCCCTTGCAGACCCTTTCTACTCCTTGCTGACCCCGCCTGCTCCTTGCTGCCTCTTCCTACTCCATGCTGTCTCTTCCTACTACTTGCTGCCCCTTCCTTCTCCTTGCAGACCCTTCCTGCTCCTTGCAGACCATTCCTGCTCCTTGCTGCCTCTTCCTTTTCCTTGCTGACCCCTCTTGCTCCTTGCAGACCCTTCCTACTCCTTGGTGACCCCTCCTGCTCCTTGCAGACCGTCCCTACCCCTTCCTGCTGCCCCTTCCTATTCCTTGCTGACCCCTCCTGCCTCTTGCAGACCCTTTCTACTCCTTGCTGACCCCTCCTGCTCCTTGCTGCTCCTTCTACTTTACCCTCCTGCTCCTTGAAAACCTTTCGACCCCTTCCTGCTTCTTGCAGCCCCTTTCTATTCCTTTCTGACCCCTCCTGCCCCTTGCAGAACTTTACCTTCCTCTATGCGGTATCCCCCACCCCCCATCCCTCACTTACCTGCTTTGTAGGCTGCCTCTGTGCTGCTCCCCTGCGGTTTCAGTCATGAGAGAGAGAGGCAGGGATAAGCTGTAGCTTCCTGCCTTTCTCCATTCACAGCGCCACCTACTGGACAGCGCTGGTATTGCACTGTATTCTCACACTAAAACGAAAAATAGCAGCACAAGCTGAAAAATCCAGGAGGGGGAAGGGGGAGGCAAGTATCCCCCTTTACCCCCCCATTCGGACGCCCATGACCCTGAGACACTAGGGACACAGTTGCCCCATGTCTCCCAGTGGCCCCTAGTCTATGTCCCCATGTCTCCCAGCCATTGTCCCTAGTTGCTCAGTGGCCCCATGTCTCCCAGTGTCCCCATGTCTCTAAGTGTCCCCTAGTGTCCTAGTGACATCAGGACACTGGGAGACATGAGTACACAGACTCTAAGGGACACTGGGAGACATGGGGATACAAACACTAGGGGACACTGGGCGACATGGGGACACTGAGAGGCATGGAGACACAGGGAGACATGGGGACACTGGGCGACTTTGAGACATAGGAGACATGGCAGTGTCCCCATGTCTCCCAGGCAGTGTCCCTAGTATCTCAGTATCCCCATGTGTCCCTGGTGTCTCTCAGTGTCTGTAGTGTGCCAGTGTCCCTAGTGTCTCAGTGTTCCCTAGACTCCCAAAGTCCCCTAGTCTCCCAATGTCTCTGTGTCCCCATGTCTCCTAGTGTCTCAGTGTCCCCTAGTATAAAAGAAAAAATCTCAGGCACTCACTATGATAGATTTAGGCAGGTTTATTGGACACCGCAACGTTTCGACCTGTACCCAGGTCTTTATCAAGTCTCCAATGTCCCCTATGTATCAGTGTCTCTCAGTGCCCCATGTCTCTCTGTGCCCATAGTGTCTCTGTGCCCGTAGTGTATCTGTGCCCATAGTGTCTCTGTGCCCGTAGTGTCTCTGTGCCCGTAGTGTCTGTGTCCCCTAGTATAAAAGAAAAAAATCTCAGGCACTCACTGTGATAGCTTTAAGCAGGTTTATTGGACACCACAACATTTTGACCTGTACCCAGGTTTTTATCAAGTTTCCAGTGTCCCCTATATATCACAGTGTCTCAGTGCCCCATGTCTCCCCGTGTCCCCTCGTGTCTGTCACCCAGTGTCCCCAAGAGTCTCAGATTTCACAGGTCTCCCAGTGTTCCCTAGTATCTGTGTCCCCATGTCTCCCAGTGTCCCAATGTCTCTCAATGTTCCCTAGTGACATGGGGACCCCGGGAGACATGAGGACACAAACACTAAGGGACTGGGAGACATAGGGACACAGACATTCCCCCTTTTTGTGTATGTTCGTCCTTTCGGCCGTTCTGGTTATGTGATTTGTGTCAGTAGCCCACCCTTTCACCACATCCATAGACTTCCTGCTTTACTGGACACTGCTGTTAGGGGGTATGGGTTTACTTGAAAGATGAAAGCATGAGATTAGCAAAGGGGTTGTGTTTTCTCATAGTTGCATCCTATGAGTTTCCCTACAGCATCATCTCCATCAGATACATGACGCTTAGGAGGTAGGATTGTTTTAGTGTTTTTGGTCAATAAGATTTTGTAATTAGGCCCATCATAATTATCAGCACCAGGCCCACTGGGCTCTTAATCCGGCCCTGGGTTCAGGTTGATGGGAAAGGGGGTGTTGTTTTAAATTTTCAACTTGAGTTTGGATATCATTTAGTTTAGGGTGGAACTCCTGAATTGATTGAGACTGAAACCCCTGGGTTAGGCAGTTTCAGCACGGCAAACTGATGTGGCAGCAAAGCAGAGAGATAAACTGACAGTCCTTGAAAATAGAACTTTAGGTGATGTGTCCAGGGTTAGTCCATAAGCAATGTCCTTTATCCAGTCCGGTTGCGGTAACAGATGCAATAAGTAAGTTAGAGGGGAGTAATCCCGAGGCAGTGTTAAAGTCCAGGCTGAGGTCGTTCAATAGGAGATCAAGCAGTATTGAAGGAAATTCCAAAAAGAGAGACAAGGCCAGTCCGAATTAGTTAACCAGGTAATCAAAGATATAGGGATATGAAGAGGAGATTCAGAAGGGGTCCGGTGATGGAACACACGGTCTCTTTAGGAGTGATCCTAATGATTAGGAAGGAAGTTGATGCAGTCAGATTAACACATGAATTGTGCACTGAGGTATTGGAGATTAAATGACCAAGGGGTGTGTACTTTCATGCCGTCTTAAAGGCCCAGTAATAAACAAATAAAATTCCTGACATCTAGCTACTTACATGCATATATAACCTGCTTTACCAACCAAACTAGGAAACAGTACTAACACACATACATAGACTCAATAACTGATGGCCATAACAGCATTTAAATTTAACGTAAAGAAAAAAATCTCAAATGTAGAAACTTTATTAACAATAACTCTCAAACCAAAACATTACACACATTCACAAGTCTTAAATCAAACTACATATTTAGCATATTTTAGCCCTACTGTGTTCTTTTATAAACATACAAAAAAAATAGTAATTTTAATTTTCAATACAGACTCATATTTGTACCCAATCATAAAATCTCCCAGTATATTAAGGCTAATTCTTACTCCGCCAGCTTACATTCTGGTTGTGGTAAAATGTTCCCATCACGAAGCAGTCTTAGCATTTGATAATTTAACACAATCATCTTGTGAGGGGCCACAAAATGAAGGTGAACTCGATAACTTGGAATCCCAAAGAGAAGGCATAGTGTGGTGAATCATAGTTGTTAATTTATCCATCAGTAAGTCATCCTGATAGTAAGTCAACTTTCACTTTGGCAAGAGGAGAGGATTCTCCATCAACCAATGGACTACTAGAGATCAACGAGTTACCAAGACCATTTTAGGCAATATCTTTTTTAGCTATTATTCGTTCCCGATGGGAAAATAAAAAATAGATTTTTGGATGCTTACTGTAAGAATTATATTTAAAATTAAAATGTAATTTACACCAGATTCACAGAGAGTTCAATAAAGCCAAGCAAATAATGGGCACATTTTTAGAACCAAAAATGAAACTTCATAAGTCAAGACTCATTAAAAATGACTTTAAATCAAACCCTCTGTGCATTGCATGAAGAGAGTGAAAGGCTAGCATCTGATTCTTAAAGATACACTACACTGCCCAAATACAAAAAAACAAGATCTATTGTCTGCAGCTTTTGAAAGCCCTCCCCTTCTAACCCTGCTCAGAATTTCATTGGCTGTCCAATAACAGACTTCCCAATGCAGCTCAATGAGAAGTCTTTGCAAGGCAGGTGCTCTGAGTTTAGTTCCACAACTGAGCTAAACGACCAGTAAGTAAGTGGCTGTCTGAAAGCCAGAGAGTGTAAAAAGGTTTTTATAAATCTGTTAGTTTCCATTGAGATATGCACTTTTTGCAAATTGAAAAAGAAAGGATATTATCTTCACACAGGAAAATTAGGTTGATGCTCAAACAAGTTTACACATAAAGCATTTCCACAAGCTGAAGTACTTTTGGAGTCCAGAGTGACCCTTTAACCAATATTATATCACAGATCCCTTCTAATGCAGGATTCTCAGCTTTCCTTCCAATAAAAATAATGCAACATGAAGTGGTTCGGTGAAGGTGGTATTGAAGGTATGCAAGTGTGAAATCGTGGTCACTCAGCTGGTAAAACGAAAGATGCCCAGCCTTGAAGTTCAAGTCTATTCTAAATCTGAGAACAGAACCCACATGTGGTAACGTAGTTACTTTGCCATCATGAATTACTGTATACTCTTTACCCCACCTTCTCAAACACCAGGACTTCTCATTATACCCAATGTAGGACTGGTTTCCTTTCCTGTCCATGCTGGGATAGACCATCCCTATCCTCCAAAACTCAGATTCACTGGTGTCCACTTCCCAGCAATGCAGACCAGATGAAAAATTTTGGACACTTAAAACTTGACAATAATCAAATCTGTTGGGTGTATCTGGGCGCAGCTGGTCTTTTTTATGCTGAAGGCAGTTTTCAAGTCACGGGATAAAGCTACATTATTCCCAGTGGTTGTTACATCCAGAAGCACTTCTGATGACTCAATGACAAGCTTCATTTTCACCCCAGTCAGAATTTCATCTGTACCTGTTTGTACTAGCATCCATACCTTACCTTCATCCAAGTTCATGACATTGGGGACTTTTGTATCTCCCTCTGTATCCTTCACAATATCACAAAACTCTGGACTAATAGAAGACCATTCTCGTAAAAAACATAATTGGTCAGTCATGTTACACAGTTCTTCAATATGACACATTTTCTTAGACAAAGCCTCCTTCTCTGTGTCCAGCTCATGGATTAAGGCAGCGATTTGTGCAGAAGCCACTTCCTTCTGCCTATAGATCTCACTAAAAACTTTATTCTGTAGGTCATCCATCTGTTTTTTAATGTCCGTAATTAGGGCAGCTACTAGTTCTGTCACACTAGTTGCTTTTTTTTTTCACTTTTTCCTTATACTCGTTTAGTTTCTTAACTTTTGTATCAATCTTCTCTGTTTTTAAGGTTAGAGTTTGCAGAAGAGTTCTCAGGTCTTCTTTCTTAGTGTCTGAAGCCTTACTCAATGGTTTGATTTGGTGTCCACTGTGAGCTCCAAACAGGCTGCAGGACACACGGATACAGGCAGCATCCACTGTGCAGTAAAACTTCAAGATCTCATTGTGTACAGCACATTTCCAGTTTTCTAAGGAAATGCTAGGTTCAATTAAAACATGTTCTGGGGACTTGTGGTGGGCCTTCACATGATTAGAACACAATGCAGCTTCACAATGCAGACATGTCTTAACAGCTGGCACTGGGGCGTGAAGGCAGTTAGTACAGAGAATTGCAGATGTATCTTGCTCTGGATGAGTTGAAAGGAAACTCTTAGCAATGTTACACAGTGTTGTGTTCCTTTGCAAGGTTGGGCGCTCTTGCAATTCTGATCTGCAGTCTGGACAGGTATAAACTCCAGATGTCACCTGGGAAACCAGGACATTCTCAATGCAATGGTGACAAAAGTTGTGGCCACATTGAAGCGTTACAGGATCTGTGTAAATGTTTAGGCAGATGGAGCAGGTCAGCTCGTCTCTCATATCAGCAGACGCCATTTCCTGCAAACAAAACAACAAAAATGAAACAAAGCTTTTCTTAAACTTTAATTTCCCTTTTCAATCGAGGCGAGTTAGGAATAAAATGAGGAATGCAATCAGTTGGTCTTTACAAAGAAATACCCAAAGGAAAGCTGACAGAGGACAAGTTTCTAGCTTCCCCAAACTCCGGCCCTCCAGATGTTGCTGAACTATAACTCCCTTGATTCTCAGCCTGTCTATTTCATTCATAGAATCATGGGAGTTGTAGTTCAGCAACATCTGGAGGGCCGGAGTTTGGGGAAATCTGTTCTAGAGAGTGGGGTAGAAATAGACACATTGTGGGGGGTTTTTTTTGTACCGGTTTAAAAGTTTAACTTTTTCTATTCAGTTGTAACTCTGTGATAAAACACATACATATTACACAAATGTAAACATTCATATCACATATACCCAGCTGTACATAATATTGCAGTATCTTGTAATAGCATATAATTGGACTAACATTTTAATGGACGCTGCACGTACCCTTTATCAAGACTTGGATAAAAATCGAACAAACATGTTAGAACTGAAATGAGAAATCTTTAAAACCAGAGGGCGTGCATGATACAGATACATGCTATAATACAAAAACATAAAGAACAAAATAAAGGAACATACACTTACTTTAATACGTACCGTATATACTCTAGTATAAGTCGACCTGAATATAAGCCGAGACCCCTAATTTTACCCCAAAAAACTGGGAAAACCTATTGACTCGAGTATAAGACTAGGGTGGGAAATGCAGCAGCTACTGGTAAATTTCTAAATAAAATTATATCCCCCAAAAATGTATTTACAGTGTGTGTATATAATGAATGAAGTGTGTATAATGCGGTGTGTGTGTATGAATGCAGAGTGTGTGTGTGTGATGCAGAGTGTGTTTGTGTGATGCAGAGCCTTCGTGGAAGGTGGGCATTTTTATTATTTTTTTAACAATTATTATTTTAATATTAAAATTATTATTTTTATATATTTTATTTTTAAATTATTATTATATTTTATTTTTATTTATTTCTATTTTTTCGTGACCCCTCCCTGCTTGTTAGCTGGCCAGGGAGGGGGGGCTCTCCTTCCCTGGTGGTCCAGTGGCATTGGCAGTTCAGTGGAGGGGGCTGGCAGAGAGCGGTTACTTACCTTCACAGCAGCTCCGGTCAGCTCCCTTCTCTCTCCTCCGGTCGGCTCCCCTGTCAGCAAGTCTCGTGGCCGCGCGGAGCGTTGCCACGGTAACCCGTGGCAACGCTCTGACCCCGCGGCTCTCGCGAGACTTGCAGAGGGAGCCGACCGGAGGAGAGAGAAGGGAGCTGACAGGAGCTGCTGTGAAGGTAAGTAACCGCTCTCTCCTGTATGTAAGTTGCCATAATACAGACACTCACTCGAGTATAAGACGAGTGGGGGTTTTTCAGCACAAAAAATGTGCTGAAAAACTCATCTTATACTCGAGTATATACGGTACATGAAAACACCAGGTAGTGTAAGTAGTCAAACCATATGCGAATAGTATGGCAACTTACCTATGGTTTACCAGGCCCCACTTGCCTGCTCCTGCAAGCAGCTTATGCCAATTTTTCCAAATTAAATCCGAAAAGAAAAGTAGAGATAAAAATGTCAGATCTGGAAAAATTCTCCAGCTGACTATTTTTGTTTAGCTCTGCCGTTCATACTCAATTTGTGAAAATTTGGAGTCTACTGTCTTGCCCTCTGCTCTCCCTTTATTGTGTGTGTGGTAGAGGGATAAAATATATGTGAGGGTGTTGTGTGTTTGTGTGCGTGCGCTGGTTCTATGTAGTGTGTGTGGTGTGTACTGGCTATATGTAATATGGGTGTGTGGTGTATGTTGGCTGTGTGTAATTTGTGTGCGTGCTGGCTGTATGTAGTATATGTGTGTGATGCTGGGCCCCCCTCTCACATTCCTTGTGAAATATACTGGATCCGTGGTGTTCCTTTGAGTGAGAGAGCAGCTGGCAAGATTCCCAGCCTGTGCTCTGATCCGTTTGTGTGCACTGGACCACAAGGAGCAATTACTGTGGTCTGCTCCTGCTGAAAGTGCAGACCTCATGCTCCCTTCTCTAGACCACCCAGACTCCTCTGCAGCAGCCCTGATACTTGCCCATGGCAAGGCGAAAGGCCAAAAATAAAAAGCCAGTGAGGCACCCTTGACAACCCTTTAATTGTTACATCTGAAAAAAATAGAAGTACTCATATTGAGCTGAACTGATTTAAAGGCCAAATCCTTAATATAAACTAGAATATTGACAGTAATGAAAAGACAACTGAATAGGTTTTAATCTGTTCTCTTTCAACGCTCTTTTACACAGATGTCTATACAAACACACACACACACACACACACACACACAATCATACAACCTTACTTAAACTAACACACTGTCAGGGATCTTACCTGAGGCTGGAGTCTGATATGCAGAGATGTATGCTCACCCTTGCAGGTAAGAAACCACCAGGACTGTGGATCTGTGCATGGGGGCTGTGCAGGAAAGGTGCTCCAATATGCAGTACAGACCAGGTCACAAGCAGAAGGATAGTCAAGGTGTAGCCGAAGTCAGAGGATGCCAGAGGTCAGAATAAACGATGAGTGGAGCCAAGGTCAGAAGCCGGGTCAATCTGGAGAACAAGCTTAGGAGCCAAGAAAGCAGGAACTATTCAAATTAACCAGAATCAAAGAACTGACAATGTTCTCAGGGAGAGGCAGGTTTAAATACACGGTTGATGAGCGATCTGCCTCAGGTGAAGCACTGGGTGTGAACAGGTTCTTTAGAGTTACAGTACACCACATTTTCAGTTTCACTGAAAACTAAAAACTTTTTTTAGATATATAAATGAGAAAAGAAAAGTAAAACAAGGATTAGTCAGATTAAAAACAAAAGAAGGAAGGTATGTAGATGAGGATAAAGGTCTAGCTGACTGCCTCAATTAATATTTTTGTTCGGTATTTACAGATGAAAATGAAGGAAAGGGACCTCAGTTAAGAAAAAGGATAAATGAGTCATTTATTACACGTGGGTTTACAGAGGAAGAGGTTCTATTTCAACTGTCAAAAGTAAAGACAAATAAGTCAATGGGACCTGATGGAATACACCCAAAGCTATTAAAAGAGCTTAGTGGTGTACTAGCAAAACCATTAACAGATTTATTTAACCAATCATTGATAACAGGAGTAGTCCCAGAAGATTGGAAGTTAGCGAATGTTGTGCCCATTCACAAGAAAGGTAATAGGGAGGAGTCGGGCAACTATAGGCCAATAAGCCTTACTTCAGTAGTGGGGAAAGTGATGGAAACCATGTTAAAGGATAGGATTGTTGAACATCTAAAAACACATGGATTTCAAGATCAGAGACAACATGGGTTTAAGGGAGATCATGCCAAACTAATCTTATTGATTTTTTTGATTGGGTAACTAAAATTATAGATCAGGGTGGTGCAGTAGACATTGCTTACCTAGATTTCAGTAAGGCTTTTGACACTGTTGTACATAGAAGGCTTATCAATAAACTACAATCTTTGAGTTTGGATTCCAATATTGTTGAATGGGTAAGGCAGTGGCTGAGTGACAGGCAACAGAGGGTTGTAGTCAATGGAGTATATTCGAAGCTTGGGCTTGTCACCAGTGGGGTACCTCAGGGATCTGTACTTGGACCCATTCTCTTTAATATTTTTATTAGTGATATTGCAGAAGGTCTTGATGGTAAGGTGTGTCTTTTTGCGGATGATACTAAGATATGTAACAGGGTTGATGTTCCAGGAGGGATAAGCCAAATGGAAAATGATTTAGGTAAACTAGAAAAATGGTCAGAGTTGTGGCAACTGACATTTAATGTGGATAAGTGCAAGATAATGCATCTTGGACGTAAAAACCCAAGGGCAGAGTACAGAATATTTGATAGAGTCCTAACCTCAACATCTGAGGAAAGGGATTTAGGGGTGATTATTTCTGATGACTTAAAGGTAGGCAGACAATGTAATAGAGCAGCAGGAAATGCTAGCAGAATGCTTGGTTGTATAGGGAGAGGTATTAGCAGTAGAAAGAGGGAAGTGCTCATGCCATTGTACAGAACACTGGTGAGACCTCACTTGGAGTACTGTACACAGTACTGGAGACCCTATCTTCAAAAGGATATTGATACCTTAGAGAGAGTTCAAAGAAGGGCTACTAAACTGGTTCATGGATTGCAGGATAAAACTTACCAGGAAAGGTTAAAGGATCTTAACATGTATAGCTTGGAGGAAAGACGAGACAGGGGGGATATGATAGAAACATTTAAATACATAAAGGGAATCAACACAGTAAAGGAGGAGACTATATTTAAAAGAAGAAAAACTACCACAACAAGAGGACATAGTCTTAAATTAGAGGGACAAAGGTTTAAAAATAATATCAGGAAGTATTACTTTACTGAGAGGGTAGTGGATGCATGGAATAGCCTTCCTGCTGAAGTGGTAGAGGTTAACATAGTAAAGGAGTTTAAGCATGCGTGGGATAGGCATAAGGCTATCCTAACTATAAGATAAGCCCAGGGACTAATGAAAGTATTTAGAAAACTGGGCAGACTAGATGGGCCGAATGGTTCTTATCTGCCGTCACATTCTATGTATCAAGATAGTTCTTGTAACAGCATGTCCCTTAACAGCATGGGGCCCCATAGTACCAGCGTCTGGTACTGCTGGAGAGAGGTCAAGGTATTCGATGATCCGAGTGCAGGTGGTAAGAACTTCTAGTACCTTGCAATGCCATCTCGAACATTTGTAAATCCTTTTTTTGGACTATAGTAATATTAGAGAAAATAAATAGTGCGGCACACTCAGACTACAAAAAAATACAAAAAACAAAGAAGGCTACTAAAATGCCTAACTAAGTATAAATAGAGTCTCAGAGTCTCCTTTAGAGGTGGCCACAGGTGTGTATATTAAGGAGGAGTTTATCATTAGTCAAGTCACTTTTATTATTTTGTCCAGTGAGCACAGTCATCTGCATTAGTGAGTATACTCATTTTCAGCACTAACACATTAATTATTTAGTTTTAACACTGTTTTTAATTGCTTTCATCACTTATGTTTGTATACTCACTGTGCTCTTACTAGTATTTAACACTGTTTTATTTATAACACTATTACTATTTATTTGTCTCCCACATTGTAGTGTAGGACCCACCAATAATGGGGTACTTTGAAAGTAGTGGTGGGCTTAACAACATATGGCCATATGGTGGAACCAAATCCCCATATTTATACTTAGTTAGGCATTTTAGTAGCCTTCTTTGTTTTTTGTATTTTTTTGTAGTCTGAGTGCGCCGCACTATTTATTTTCTCATTCATGAAATTTTGGTCACAGCGGCAGCACCTTTCATGCAAAATTCAGGTCTCGGGAGTGCCCCCTATGCTTTCTCTGTTTATAGTAATAGTAGAGACATAGGTACTTTCTGAAGGTAGGTCTTCTTTGAGTTTGCAGGAAGAAGTGATGGTATCAATAGAAGTATCTTCAGGAGGAGGTGCAGATGCCTCTGGAACAGAAGGTGGAGACTTCTCGGGGGTACTGGTTATGTTGATTACCATTGTCTGGTTACCCTTTTGTGTCACGGAACGAGCACAGGCTAGGCTAGACAGCAACCTTGGCAGTTTCCAGGATGTGTTGCAGGGATGACAGGATGGGTCGGTGTGGTACCCAATAGAAGAGCCTTGATGGCGAACCTATGGCACACGCCGGGCCCTCTCTGTGGGCACGCGGCCATAGGTTTGCTATTAATGCAGAGTAGGCACCTGCCTGCCCGAAACGGCAGGCGCCTACTCTGCTTCCGGGTCGGGAGGCAGGGGGAGGTATCTGTGAAGCAGCTCCCCTGTCCTCCCGCGCGATGCTGTGTGGAGCGTTGCCGCGCGTTACCATGGCAACGCTCTACACAGCATCACGCGGGAGGACAGGGGAGCTGCTTCACAGATGCCTCCCGACCTGGAAGCAGTACCTACCACCACCGGACCACCAGGGATGGCTGTGTCCCCTCCCCCCCCCCTTCATTAAAGGTAAAAAGGAGGGGGGGGGAGAGAAGTTACTTTATTGATAAAACATTTTTTTTTTAAACACGTTTCCTCCCAGCAGTACCTCTACGCCCCCCACACACACAGTACCCCTACCCCCCACACACAGCACCCCGCCTCTCCCCAGCACCCCTCCCCCACACCCAGCATTTTTTTAAACACGTTTCCACCTCAGCAGTACCCCTACCCCCCCACACACAGTACCCCACCCCCGCACACACAGTACCCCTACCCCCCACACAGTACCCCTACCCCCCACACACAGTACCCCTACCCCCCCACACAGTACCCCTAACCCCTACACAGTACCTCTACCCCCACACACAGTACCCCTCCTCTCCCTAGCACCCCACCCCTCCCCCACACCCAGCATACCTCCCCTCCCCTACACCCAGCTTTTTTTTTTAAACACGTTCCCCCCCAGCAGTACCCCTACCCCACACACAAACAGTACCCCTACCCCCCCCACAGTACCCCTACCCCCCCACACACAGTACCCCTACCCCCCACACACAGCACCCCTCCTATCCCCAGCACCCCTCCCCCCCCCTACCCCCCCCCCACACCCAGCACCTCTCCCCCACACCCAGCATCCCTCCCCTCCCCCACACCCAGCATCCCTCCCCTCCCCTACACCCAGCATCCCTCCCCTCCCTTACCCCCCACACACATCACCTCTACCCCCCACACACAGCGCCTCTACCCCCCACACACAGCGCCTCTACCCCCCCACACACAGCACCCCTACCCCCCCACACACAGCACCCCTACCCCCCACACACAGCACCCCTACCCTCCCACACACAGCAGCCCTACTCCCCCACACAGCACCCCTACCCCCCACACAGCACCCCCACAACACACATAGCACCCCTACCCCACACAGCACAGCACCCTTAACCCCGCCCAGCACCCCTACCCCCCACACAGCACAGCACCCCTCTCACACACACAGCACCCCCATACACACACACAGCACCCCTCATACACACACACATACAGCACCCCTACCCCCCACACACAGCAGCCCCACAACACACACAGCACCCACACACAGCACAGCACCCCTCACACACACACACAGCACCCCTCACACACACACACACACACACACACATACAGCACCCCTCACACACACACACACACATACAGCACCCCTCACACAGACACACACACACACACATACAGCAACCCTCACACACAACACCCCTCACACACACCTCACACACACAGCACCCCTCATACACACACACAGCACCCCTCATACACACACACACACACACATACAGCACCCCTCATACACACACACACACACACACATACAGCACCCCTCATACACACAGCACCCCTACCCCCAAACACAGCAGCCCCACAACACATACAGCAACCCCAGCCCCCACACAGTACAGCACCCCTACCTCCCTACACAGCACAGCACCCCTCTCACAGACGCACAGCACCCCTCTCACACACACACAGCACCCCTCACACACACATACAGCACCCCTCACACACACACATACAGCACCCCTCACACACACACACACACACATACAGCACCCCTCACACACAACACCCCTCACACACACACTTCAGCAGTCTCTGTGTGTGTGTGTGTGTGTGTGTGTATGTATTCAGCAGTCTGTGTGTGTGTGTATTCAGCAGTCTGTGTGTGTATTCAGCAGTCTGTGTGTGTATTCAGCGGACTGTGTGTATGTATTCAGCAGTCTGTGTGTGTGTACTCAGCAGGCTGTCTGTATGTGTATTCAGCAGACTGTGTGTGTGTATTCATCAGTCTCTGTATTCAGCAGTCATGTGT
The DNA here is from genome assembly GCF_036172605.1 of Pelobates fuscus. Lineage (NCBI taxonomy): Eukaryota > Metazoa > Chordata > Amphibia > Anura > Pelobatidae > Pelobates > Pelobates fuscus. The sequence continues at coordinate 365,980,772 of NC_086321.1, forward strand.
GTGTGTTTTCAGCAGACTGTGTGTATGTATTCAGCAGTCTGTGTGTGTATGTATTGCATTTGTTGGAGATACTAATAAATATAAGCTTAATTGTATCTATTTATATCATTATTTAAAATTTGTATCATTGAACTTTCTGTTGTTGTGTTCTTTTAAAACAAAAGTTGTTAATTAGTTCGGATAACAGTACGAGTTTTTTTTTCTAAACTTAAACCTCAGTATTCAGATTTAATTGCCGTGTTGGCACTTTAAGGAAAAAAAAGTTGGCATGTGTTGCGGTTTGGGCACTCGGGCTCAAAAAGATTCGCCATCACTGGCCTAGGTGGATGAGTTGGGCAGAATGTGATAAAATGCCCACTTTCTCCACAATAGAAACAAAGTCCGCTACCTCTCCTACCTCTCCTCTTTGTCCATTGGGGTCTCAAGGCTTATTTGAGTAGCATCAGGGTGACAAGACAGGTCATTGAAGGTAGGCTTGCGATGTAAGAATATAGAATCGTTATACTCAAATAACCCTCTCTGTTCTCTTGGTACCCGAGATCCGTGGGAACGTGGAACAGGTTTGGGAGCAGCTTTCTTGGGAACAGAGCACTGCGAGTATATCGCAGTCATGAATGACCCCCAGTTGTCCAAGACAGCATCTCCTTTTTGTAGCACCTGGTATGCCCACTCCTTAATCCGTCCGGAAAGTAAATTAATAGCGGTACGTACCTTGACAAAGTCGCTGTAATAGGTCCTGGGCTTAAGGACAAACAGGAGTACGCAATCCATTTTGAATGCTGGGTAGGAGGAACGGGAACCATCGAATCTTTCAGGGATCAATACATAGGGCTCAGGATATGCAGGTTCCAGGGTTGGGCGTACCGTGTCTTTAATTGATAATACATCCTTCTGCGCCTCCAGACCCATCTGAGACAGGTTGGTCACTTACTGAGCAAGAGAGATGAGCAGCTTACACATCTCTGCAGACTTCATGATGGTCAGTTCTTTTGTCAGGAATCTTACCTGAGGTGGGAGTCTAAAGCGCAGATATGTTCGCTCACCCTTGCAGATAAACACAGTCCAGGTGGCTTCTTACCTGGTCACCTTGGACTGTGTTGATCTGCAAGGGTAAGCGAACATCTCTGCATACATGTACACAATTTTATGCAAGCATTAAGTAATGTTCATAAATGCATACACACATGCACCGTGATTTGCATATGCATACATTTACACACACCTCTCTCTCTGCAGGTGAAAGTTTAAAAATGAATGGTGTTCTAATAGATCATGTCATTACAGTAACATGTTTGCAATGTACCTCGTGCTCTAACCTGTCATTCATATAGGGTAGGGCAGAGGTTCCCACAAGGTAGATTCCCAGATGTTGCAGAACTACAATTCCCATGATGCTTTGCATGCCTTTAGAATGCTTTAGAAAGACAAAGCATCATGGAAATAGTAGTTATAAAACATCTGGGGATCTACCTTTTGGGCACCCCTGGTGTAGGGGTACAGTGGTGCTGAATTTAACTTAAACTTGAATGTTGAAGATTTAGTATTGCTTTACATTGCCAGAGAAAAGGGACAGGATCTATGTACCAAAACAACTACATACTACTATGTGACGGTAGTAATCACCGTCTAGTATTCCTTTTCCCAATAGCAGAGTATCGCCTAGAATCCACAGAAACAAATATCGCTGGTATCGCCAAATAATCCACACATGAGCCAAAGCTTAATGCTGGAACAAGGCTGATTTAATGGAAGCAACAGGAATTCAATTTATACAGTACAAACTCCTCCTCTGGGCCAGGCTAGATAATTGAGTTTCAGCAACATACTAAACTCAATTATCTGCTGGCCAGAAATATTAACAATTTTCAACATTTTTAGAAATATACTTTTTACATGATATAACAATATAAAAACCACATCCCTGGATAGCTGAGGATACTGGGAGTAACCTATCTAAATTGCACGAAAATCCATTCAGTAGTTTCCGTGTTGCATTGTGTGGAAGTTTGACCGGCTTGCGATGCGGTTGTATCCGATTTAGAGTCCCATGATATTGGTAGTAAGAGCCGGTCTCCGTTTGTGCAGAATTATGCGAAAACCACTATAGGTAGAATGCAGCTGGTTATATGAGAATGCACCCTTGTTCGGTTGATTGAAACTCCCGAACGTCGGTCTTGTACTGTAAGGAGAAATAGGTCAGACGGGACTTCCATAAAGACCGGGTATTCATGCGAGTGCCATGCCGAAAACAGGTCCCGCTGGCCTCGTTCAGGAGTTTAAGATGGCCGCCATCCTCTGTTCTCGCCATGTGTTCGTATGCCGAATGGCGGCCACCTAGGAGCACTCAATTACCTTGTGGTTTCGTATTGCAACATGGTGTTCTATGTTCTAATTGCTACCCAGGGTGGTCTCTGTTTGGTAGAACGAATAATCTACCGAACACACACAGAAAAACGAATGCTGCCAAGTCATTTAGGTAGCAGGGAGAGGAAATAGTCGAATGAAGACAGAGAATACAGGGAAATTCAGGGAAACCTAGTTTCTCGACCCTGAGCCCCCCTCCCACTCCCCCCCCTGCAATGTGCCTGCGGACGGGGAAAGATCTCCCTCCCCGGTCCGCAGACACATTGCTGACAGGCGGCAGGGGAGGGAGAGGGGACCCGGGAGCTCTTACCTGCAGCTCCTCTGGGTCCTCCTCTCGCGAGCACGGAGCGTTGCCGCGGTTACTAACGGCCCTGGAGCACGGGCTAGAGTTCACGCTCACCACTGGAACCACCAGGGATTCCCCACCGGACCACCAGGGATCGATAAATGTCCCCCCTCCTCCCAGTAAAGGTAAGAAGGGAGGGGGGACATCAATATATTTATTTTATTAAATAAAAATTTTAAAAAATTATTTTAAAAAACCCTACACTCCTCCCTGTAACGAGAATATACCCCTACACGCAGGATCCACCCAAACAGAAGACAGCACAGAGGAGAGATACGTCTACCGGACCTTAGAGTGGCCGGACTCAACGTATATAGGAGAAGTACAGAGTCAGGAACGATCCGAGGTCATGGGCACAAAGAGACAGCGTAAACGAGAACTAGCCGAGGTCTGGTACACAGGAATCAGCAAGCCGGCAAACAGAACAGACAAGGATAAAGCGAAAACGAAGTCAGAATACAAAGCCAAGGTCAAATACGGAGGAACACAACTGAACACAACAAGCGCTAAAGGGAACTGTAGCAGAAACCACGATAGGGCAAGGAACTAAGGGAAAAGGGTAAGTATAAGTAGCCTTTAAACTAATGTGATTGGCTCCTGTCACTTCCACACCCCCAAAAGGTAAGTGTATGGGGTGATTGGCATGACAGCAGCCAATGGGAGCCTTTTTGCAATTTAGGCTCCCACTGTCTCTTTAAGAGCGCGCCCGAGACTCGCGGCGCGCTCTTAGATTCAGGCGGGACATGTGACCGCATCTCGCGGTCACTGCCCGCCTTCCTGTCTGAAGCGTCGGATGAGCCGCGCGCGGCTCGTGCAGCCGCAGGACCGCGCACGGCTTGAAGAGAGGACCGCGGCCGCCCCCTGGGAAAGGTGAGTAACGCTACAGTACCCCCCCCTGAGGACACGCCCTCCGGGCGGGCAGGACCAGGTCGGGCAGGAAAACATGAATGGAAAGAACGCACAAGGTGGGGAGCATGAACAGCATCAGCAGAAATCCAGCTGCGCTCCTCAGGCCCATAACCCTTCCAATGTACCAAGTACTGAAGCCGACCCCTAAGGAAACGAGAGTCAAGAACAGCAGACACTTCGAATTCCTCATGACCCTCCACAGAGACAGGAGGAGGAGGAGGAGCATGCCGGGTATAGCGGTTGCGCACGTAAGGCTTCAACAACGAGGTGTGAAAAACATTAGGTATGCGCAGATTTTTAGGCAGACCCAATGCATAAGAAACGGGATTAACCTTATGTATAATACGATAAGGACCAATGAAGCGGGGAGCCGATTTCATAGAAGGCACCCGGAGGCGAATATTCCGCGTGGAAAGCAAAACTCTGTCCCCCACAACATAGGAAGGAGCCGCTCTGCGATGCTTGTCAGCCTGAGCCTTCTGGCGAGCAGCAGAGTCAACCGAAGAACGCTGAACCTGCTCCCAAGTATTACGCAAACCAGCCAAATGCTCATCCAGAACTGGCATGCCCTGTGAGGAGAATGCAGCCGGGAGAACAACGGGATGCTGGCCATAGACGACGTAAAAAGGGCTTTTGCCGGAAGAATCATGAGTGGCGTTATTCCGAGCAAATTCAGCCCAAGGAAGCAGGTCAGACCAATTGTCCTGATGGTGAGACACAAAACAACGGAGGTACTGCTCCAGAGACTGGTTGGCACGTTCAGCAGCTCCATTAGACTGGGGATGGTAAGCGGAAGAAAACGAGAGAGAAATACCCATTTCTGTACAAAAGGCTTTCCAGCCCGGCGGACCGGTGGCTGAGAGGCCATGCACCCACCGCCCTGAAGAAGTGGCTGGCACTGGGTGAGACACACATGGCACCCCATGTACCCACGGGGGAATCGAAGGATCAGGGGAGGTGCAGGGGACACATGGCCGGCGGACTCATGTGGGGGGGCCCGCAGGAGCACATGTTGTCCCTGAGTGCCCACTGAGACACGGTGCCCACGGGGGCGGCCTGGGTGGAACAGGAGGACCGTCCCAGGGCCGGACACCCGAGGAGACCCTTGCAGCACGGAGTGCCCCTCAGCCAATGTGGAAAAACTCCATGCCTCACACATCAAGTGGGACTCGATCCTTCCTGTGAGTTCACAGGGCACACAGGTTTGCCACCTACGACACCACTTAAGGAACGAAAAGAAAATTACCAAACCTGACACTACCCTCATTTAGCCAGCCAGGACACACAGACCTGCAAGGCCATACGGCCTTTAGTTCTGGACATGATGCTTCACACTCTACAGTTAAAGCTGACCCTATGTTTACTCGAGAAGTACCATGACCACCTCTCTTTAATGTGGGAGCCCTTGTGCTCTATATATGATTTGTTTGCTTACATAGATAGCGCATTACAGTTACCTGCCTTTATTCTCATCCCATAATTTTTCATTTTTTCTTTTAAATGTTTATCTCTATTTGTCCTAATGAGCATTCTACATAAGACTGCATGTTTCTTAATGCTACCGCACGCAAACTGACATACACGGTACCCGCCTATGTTCTTTAAAAATCTGCATCTAAAAATATGCACCCTTACACAGTAACGATGCATTCACTCTGTTACGTAGTTTTTGAGTTTTAAAACAAAGTACGACAACAACTGCATACTTAAACGACTGTTAAGTATATTCTGATGTATAATATGTACGATGAGAATTGCAAAGTTAGAACAGTGTACAATATCTTATTCGGTTATATACAAGTTAGGTAGATCTAATGTTTTAATACTGCCTAATTACTGCTTTGCATGTTATAACGACTAAGAAATCACACAACCTAACTAACACAAAGCACTGACACAAACCAGCTGCCATACAGCACTTGCATACACCAGACAACACATCGCAAATAAGCCACCCAGCTAACACAAACTAAAGACATACACCAGCTAACATAAGATAATGGCCCGAACAACTAGCGTAAAGCAACTACGCAACCAGCAAACACACAACACTTGCACGCACCAGTTGACACAATACACGTATTTAACGCTCTAACTGACCTAATAGGGCGACACAGTTCATGAGAATATATAGCACAAAGCCACGTACCGTGAACGAAAATGTTAAGCTAAACTGTCCTCTGCGCAGGCAACCAAATGTCTACACTGTTTTAAACCAATGCTTAAGCCCCTGCGTGGGCAATCACTTGCTTTTCTATTTTAAAAAATCAGTTTGATACATGCATTTATATTGTGAAAACAATAAAAATATTTAAAACAAAAGGCTTTCCAGAACCTGGAAATAAATTGGCTACCCCTATCGGACACAATAGATAAGGGAATGCCATGTAACCGAAATACTTCTCTAGCGAAGATAAGGGCCAGTTCCTTGGATGTGGGCAACTTGCGAAGAGACACAAAGTGAGCCATTTTGGAAAACCAGTCAACTATCATCAGGATGACTGTGTTACCATTCGAAGGGGGTAATTCAACAATAAAATCCATAGATAGGTTGGACCAAGGTCTCTCGGGAACGGGTAACGGATGCAACAGCCCACAAGGAACTCTATGAGAGGATTTCATACAGGCACAAGTAGTACAAGCACTTATATAGTCAGTGACGTCCTTTCGTAAGGAATCCCACCAAAAATACAGAGAAACAGCTGACACTGTTTTGGAAATACCAGGATGTCCAGCAGTCTTAGTATCATGATATAGTCAGTGGTGTATTCTGGTTTTGTGCTGCCCTAGGCAGGACAAAATCAGGCGCCCCCTCCCCGCGCCACCCCACCCAACCCTTCCCCCCGCCCCGCATTCTAAATACACACACACACATTCACTGACAGATACACACACACTAACAGACACACTCACACTCAGTAACAGACAAACACACTCACTAACAGACACACACACTCACTCACTAGCAGACACACACACTCACTAGCAGACACACACACTCACAGGCAAACACACACACTCACAGGCAAACACACACACAGTCAGACACACACAGTCAGACACACACACAGACACTCTCACAGACACAGACACTCTCACAGACACAGACACTCTCAGTCACAGTCACTCACAGACACAGACACTCTCACAGACACTCTGTCACAGTCACAGACACTCTCACAGACACAGACACTCTCTCACACTCACAGACTCACTCTCACAGACTCACTCTCACAGACTCACTCTCACAGACTCACTCTCACAGACTCACTCTCACACTCACACACTCACCCACATTAACATTTTTTTTTAAATTTATTTAAACACCCCCCCCAGCCTCCTTACCTTTGGGAATGCTGGGGGGGTGTCTCTGCAAAGGTGTGTTTCCCTGGTGGTCCAGTGGCTGCTGGGCGGCGCGGCCGGCGAGGGAGCACTTCCTCTGAGCTCTCTGCTCAGCTCCCTCGCGCGCCGCCCGCAGAGTGAGGCTGGGAGCCGGAATATGACGTCATATTCCGGCTCCGCCTTCCAGCCTCACTCTGCGGGCGGCGCGCGAGGGAGCTGAGCAGAGAGCTCAGAGGAAGTGCTCCCTCGCCGGCCGCGCGCCCAGCAGCCACTGGACCACCAGGGAAACACACCTCTGGAAGTGCTCCCTCGCCGCCCGACCGCCCAGCATGTCAGTTAGCCGCGAGGCTAACAAGGCATTTGCCCTGGGCATTTGGGGGCGGCGTTTTTTGCCGCCCCCTGGAAAATGCCGCCCAAGGCAAATGCCTTGTTTGCCTCGCGGCTAATACGCCCCTGGATATAGTGACAGAATATCCCGTCTCTCGGGAACGTCAACGAACAATTTATCATTAGGCCTCTCGCTAGGTGCCATGCTTTGTTTCGCTTGTATGGCCTGCAAGAGGGACGAGGAAATGGACAATACAGTAGTTGTTATTATCCTGTCTGGGGGAATGACAGGAGTAACATCAATCTCCTGTTTGTCAATAGTTTCAAACTGTCTGGACAGAGCGTCCGCTTTAGTGTTCCGATCACCTGGCCTATAGGTGATTATATAATTGAAATGGGACAAGAACAATGACCACCTAGCCTGCCTGGAAGACAATCTTTTAACTTCGCTAAGGTAGGACAGGTTCTTATGATCCGTAAATATGAGGATGGGATCCTTAGTGCCTTCTAACAAATGTCTCCATTCTTTGAGTGCTAAAATGATAGCAAGGAGTTCGCGATTACCCACATCATAATTCTTTTCTGCTTTGGACATTTGTTTAGAAAAGAAGCCACAAGGATGCAATGGCTTGTCAGGAGACTCTCTTTGGGATAAGACAGCACCTACCCCTATATCGGAAGCATCAACCTCAAGTATATAGGGCAATGAGGGGACAGGATGCTGTAAAATAGGTGCAGAGGCGAACGTAGTCTTAAGAAAGTCAAAAGCCTGAAGTGCCTCGGTAGACCAGGCACGTGTATTGCCATCCTTTTTAGTCATACGAGTAATAGGTGCTACAATAGACGAAAAACCTTTGATAAAACGTCTATAATAATTAGAGAAACCCAGAAAACGCTGGATGGCTTTCAGACCTTGCGGCAGAGGCCATTCTATGACAGCAGCGAGCTTCCGGGGATCCATACGAAAACCCTTAGCGGAAATCAAATACCCCAAAAACTGGACCTCGGATAGGTCGAATAGACATTTTTCTAGTTTACAATAAAGGCCATTAGCAAGAAGGGTCTTTAAAACTGTCGTAACATGTCTGTGATGAGTGTGTAGATCTGTAGAATATATTAAAATGTCGTCCAAGTACACAATAACAAATGAGTGAATAAAGTCTCTTAAGACATCATTAATAAATTCTTGGAATACGGCTGGGGCATTGCAAAGCCCAAATGGCATGACGGTATACTCATAATGACCTGACCTAGTGTTGAATGCTGTCTTCCATTCGTGGTCCTTTTTTATACGTATTAAATTGTATGCTCCTCTAAGGTCTAGTTTGGTGAATACCGTAGCATGTTTGAGCCTGTCAAACTATTCTGTTATTAATGGTATAGGGTAAGCATTTTTGATGGTGATTTTATTTAGACCTCTATAATCAATACAAGGTCTTAAATCACCTTCTTTCTTCGATACAAAGAAGAACCCCGCTCCAGCCGGAGAAGAGGATCTCATAATAAATCCCTTGTCTAATGATTCTTTAATATATTCCTCCATGACACGGTTTTCTTGAACCGATAAGGGGTACACCCTTTGGAGGTATAGTGCCAGGCAACAAGTCAATAGCACAATCGTAGGGTCTGTGAGGCGGTAATTTGTCAGCCTCTCTTTTATCAAAGACAGTCTTTAAAGATAAATACTGAGATGGTATAGCCGTAGACAAAGGAGGAATGGTAGGAACATTAATAGAATTCACAGGGTTGACTTCAATAGTACATGACTCATGGCAGGCTTCACTCCATGATTTTATCTGCCCTGTCTCCCAGTCAAAAATGGGATTGTGGGCACATAACCATGGATACCCTAACACCAACTGTGAAGAGGGAGAGGTGATGACCTGGAACCGAATGGTTTCATAGTGTAAAACCCCTGTGTACATGTGTAACGGTGCAGTCTCATGAGTAACAACTGGAGAAATTAAAGGTCTACCATCTATGGCCTCAACGGCCGAGGGTATCTCCTTCTCCCTGATGGGAATGTTGTTTTTCTTTACAAAACCAGAGTCAATAAAATTCTCAGCTGCCCCAGAGTCAACCAGGGCGTATATATTTTCAACTATACAACTCTCTCCCATATGTAAAGAAACAGGGAGAAGCAGTCGGTTAGGAGGCAATGTAGGAGACTTAGAAATCACACCCAAGGCCAGTCCCCTATAAGGTCTTAGGTGCGAGAGTTTTCCGGGAGCAAAGGACATTCCTTTACCATATGGTCTCTCCTACCACAATATAGGCAGAGTCCCTCCCTTCTCCTATGTAATTTTTCATTATCAGAGAGTTTGGCAACCCCTAATTGCATAGGTTCCTCTTCAGATACTCTAACACTCTCCGGTGTATTAACTCTGGGGTGAATAGGTGTAACAAAACGTCTATTTCTGTTCTTGGTATAGAGCCTGTCACGAATCCTATTATCTATATCAATGAGGTAGTCAATAAGGTCCTCTAAGGCAACAGGAAGCTCCTTAGCTGCTACCTCATCCAATATAGAGTCTAATAAGCCTTCCATGAAGGCAGTAGTTAACCCATTGTTGGTCCAATCTACCTGTGAGGCAAGGGTACGAAACTGAATAGCGAAATCAGCCACAGACCTAGAACCCTGTTTAACTCTCATTAATGCTCTTGCGGCATTCTTAGACCTTTTCATAGTGTCAAAAGTTCTGCGAAAAGCTGTAAGAAAACTGTGAAAGTCATGCACCATAGGTCCATTAGCTTCCCAAATAGGATTTGCCCATTCAAGTGCTTTGTCGGTAAGTTGGTGCATAAAGAACCCAACTTTAGACCTCTCTGTGGGAAATGAACGTGGATACATCTCAAAGTGAAACTCTATTTGGTTAATGAACCCTCTGCATGTCTTAGAATCCCCTCCATACCTAGGAGGAGGTGTTAAATGGGCCGAAGTAGTAGGCAAAGTGGATACTTCAGGAAGCAGGGGTGTAGGAGGGTTAGGTGTGGTTGCTGGAATGGTTCTAGCTAAGAGCGTCTGGAGAGCTTGAGCTATCTGATCCATACGGTGATCCTGCTCTATAAATCTAGCCTCATGGGACGCCATCTGTTGAGCTAAATCTGCGGGGTCCATGGCCCTATCGTAATGTAACGAGAATATACCCCTACACGCAGGATCCAGCCAAACAGAAGACAGCACAGAGGAGCGATACGTCTACCGGACCTTAGAGTGGCTGGACTCTACGTATATAGGAGAAGTACAGAGTCAGGAACGATCCGAGGTCAAGGGCACAAAGAGACAGCGTAAACGAGAACTAGCCGAGGTCTGGTACACAGGAATCAGCAAGCCGGCAAACAGAACAGACAAGGATAAAGCGAAAACGAAGTCAGAATACAAAGCCATGGTCAAATACGGAGGAACACAACTGAACACAACAAGCGCTAAAGGGAACTGTAGCAGAAACCACAATAGGGCAAGGAACTAAGGGAAAAGGGTAAGTATAAGTAGCCTTTAAACTAATGTGATTGGCTCCTGTCACTTCCACACCCCCAAAAGGTAAGTGTATGGGGTGATTGGCATGACAGGAGCAAATGGGAGCCTTTTTGCAATTTAGGCTCCCACTGTCTCTTTAAGAGCGCGCCCGAGACTCGCGGCGCGCTCTTAGATTCAGGCGGGACATGTGACCGCATCTCGCGGTCACTGCCCGCCTTCCTGTCTGAAGCGTCGGATGAGCCGCGCGCGGCTCGTGCAGCCGCAGGACCGCGCGCGGCTTGAAGAGAGGACCGCGGCCGGCCCCTGGGAAAGGTGAGTAACGCTACACTCCCCCCCTATGCACACACTTCCCCACAAACACTGCCCCCCATACTCACACTGCGCACCAATAGACACATTTCCCCACACACACATAAACTGCACACACACATTGCCCCACAGACACATACAGTGCCCTACACACTCTGCTGCCCCACATACACACACTTCCTCACACACACATACAGTGCCCCCCATAAACACACTGCCCCACACATACACTGCAAGCCTCACACACACACTGCAACTCTCACACACACTGCACCGCCCCACACATACACTGCCCCCTAACCAGAGGCAGCTCTCTAATTAGGCGATTTAGGCGGCCGCCTAAGGCCTCGCGCTTGCTGGGGCCTCGCGGCCACCTAAATCGCCTTAGGGCAGACTGAACTGTCGGATCTTCGGTCCATGACCAAGGATCCGACAGTGAAAGGGGGCCCGGCGGCTTGCCCAGTATGCCGCCGGGTGGCCCCTCCACATGGTCTGCCCACAGATCTTCAGCTCCGCCGAGTGCAGAGCTGCAGACCTTGTTCTCGCGAACACACAGAGCGTGCCGCGGGTTTGCTCACTCCGCCTCCCCCTGACACGCTTGCGCTCACTCCCCCCCCCCCCCAACACACACAGACACACAGATACGCGTACTGGCATATACACACTGTAACAAAACCCTACCCTATGCCTGGGAGTATTTGCTACTACCGGTCCTTTAAGAGCTAGCTGGGCACATACACAGGAACAGAGACCTTGGATCATAAAGACATATTGTTTATCCAGCAAAAGACATCAAACTGGATATAAATTGAAGGTGCTTACCTGTTTTCGTGGGGATTATTCTTTAACCCCTTAAGGACCAAACTTCTGGAATAAAAGGCAATCATGACATGTCACACATGTCATGTGTCATTAAGGGGTTTGTGGCGAAACCAACCTCGCCACTGGGCCCTGGAGAAGCCTGTTTGCTAGCCTCCTACCTGCTGACTATGGCCCCTGGGTTATTTGGGGCATATTGTACTTTATATTGCTGCAACTGGCCCTTTTAAAATCATCGATGGACATATTGGGACTTTTTGGGATTGTGGCGAAACCGACCTCGCCACGTGTCCTTGGAGGGGGCCGATTGCCCGCCTCTTGCCGTTGGACTATGGACCAGACTTTATGGGAATGTGATACCCCAGATAGCTATACCATGGAGCCTATTCATAATGAAAGACTATGGGAAAGACTTTAGCTCCATGTACTGTGTGAGTAGGATCTGCGCGCTATTCGGTAGTTTTGTGCGCGCAGATCCCAGCTATCTGGGGATAGGTGAAATATCTGTGTGTTATGTGTAAAAGGTGAATTTATGTATTTTAAAGTGTTTTACTGTCTTTGTGTCCCCATGTGCTTAATGGAGTCTGTCTCTGTGCTGGGAGATAATTGGATTACTTATCCAGCACAGAGAAGGCCCTGGAAAGCTAGGGGTTTAAAAGATACTTTTAGTAACTTTTGAACCCCTGGTCTGATCCATGCCATTTTTTTAATATGTTGTTCCCATGAATGGATTGATTGTGGATATGTAATTTTGTGTGAATGTGATGTATGGTTTTGAAGTTATAAATATTGTGTAAAAAGTATATTTTAAACTGTATGAATAATGGGATTATGTGTCACACTAAGGGGAGGGGATGTGTGGGAGGTAACATCTATGTCATTGGTTCTTTTATGCCTCCCCCTGGGTGTGGCCTGTATGTGTGAGTTGGAAATAAAAGCCAGGCTGGATGAGCCAGTCCAGAGTTCCTGTTTTACCCTCAAAGTGAAGTGTCGTCTCATTATTGGGGGAGGATTTATTGTATGCTGTTCCAGTTTGACTGCTAGGATTGAAAACCTATTCGTATGGCTCCTATTCAACTGTCTACAGCATTCAGAGGCTTGAGAAGATTCATATGCTTCTCCGATACGGTGATTGTGGTGTCTGTCAGAGTGCTTGGAGTCCTCAGGAAGCGCTAGGGGCATCCATTAATGGAGGTACCCAGTCGGGGTGCCAGGCGATCCGTTACAGGGTTAAAGCAGTTCGGGACTTTTAAAGCATTCGCTTACTTGTGAGATCCAGCATTCATCATACGAATGCAAACTACCTAACACCGGACCACCCTGCTACCTAATTATGTGGTAATTTACGTCCCTGATCGGCAAATCCAGTCCTTATGGGAAACGCACGAACGCTCTGTTTAAGTTCCTGGGTGGCCGCCATTTCGGGACTTTTACACGTGGCCGCGGCCATCTTACCTTCCGAACAGCGGTGTTTTGCCGTCGAGTGTCTGGAACTAAAATCGGACACTCGAGTAGGCGAACACCACTGAGACCTCCATAGTACCAGAAATTCGTGTCAGAACGATCGACTGCCCTGCCGTTCGGTAGAAAGACTAAGTAGCCTATGGGGATTCCGATGAACATCAAGATACCCTCGGATGGCAAGTTTTTCGGGACTTTTAACGCACGAACAAGGATTGACCGCAAGGCCAAAACTTATGGAACTATTTTCGGCTAGTGTGCCTGTGCGGTCGATCAAAACTTTAAAGCCTCATAACTCCCGAACCCGTTACCCGAACGGGATGATTTTTAAATATGTTGCTCCCCCAGATTAGGGCTATCTGGGGATACTGGATTTATGAATATAGATATTTGGGGTACATCCAAAACTAGGGAAAAAATTAATCCTTGTTAATTATGTTAAAGGTTTATCTGAGGGAAGGAGATGTGTGGGTTGTACCTTGTATTTTATTGGTTACTGTGTTAATTATGTAGGTGTCTCCCTTGCATGGGCAGCATCACATAAAAGGAGAATGCATGCCATTAAAATTCAGTTCTTCTTGACCCTTCAAAACGTAGCCTTGTCTCGTTCTTGGAAGTGGATTTACAGCATAACCACCTGGCTCTTTTAATAGCTCTGCCTGACTCTTTACTTGGATCTCGTGAATGGGAATAAGCCACTCCACTACTACACAGTAGAGGAGCGGAGCAAGTAGAGAGGAGCAGAGCAAGTAGAGAGGAGGGGAAGCGAGCAAGTAGAGAGGAGCGGAGCAAGTAGAGAGGAGCAGAGCAAGTAGAGGGGAGCGGAGCAAGTAGAGAGGAGCGGAGCAAGTAGAGAGGAGCAGAGCAATTAAAGGGGATCGGAGCAGGGGCGGGCTGGGCCGGGGGGCAGGGAGGCAATTGCCCCCCAGGCCGCCCGAAATTATTTTAGGACCGGCCGCGTCGGGCCGGCCCTTTAAATGCTGCAGCCGCCGAGCGCTCTGTAAAGAGCGCTCAGACGGCTGCAGCTCCTTTCCCTCCCTCCCCTCCCCTGTAGGTGGCCGAGCTGCACTCCAGTCCGCGGTCCCGGCCGGAGTGATAGGAAGGTGCACACTGAGTGTGCACTTCCTGTCAGTCCGGCCGGGTACAGGAAACAGAAACTCCTGTTTCACGCGGAACAGGAGTTTCTGTTTCCTGTACCCGGCCGGACTGACAGGAAGGTGCACACTGAGCACCTTCCTATCACTCCGTCCGGGACCGCGGACTGGAGTGCAGCTCGGCCACCTACAGTAAGAAGAAGGGGGGAGAGAGCAAGAAGAAGGGAGGGGGGGGGGAGAGAGTAAAAAGAGGGGAGGGGGGAGAAAGTAAAAAGAGGGGAGGGGGGAGAGTGAGGGGAGGGGGGGAGAGTAAGAAGAGGGGAGGGGGAGAGTAAGAAGAGGGGAGGGTGGGAGTAAAAAGAGGGGAGGGGGGAGAGTAAGAAGAGGGGGGAGAGTAAGAAGAGGGGGGGAGTAAGAAGAGGGGGGGAGAGTAAGAAGAGGGGAGGGGGAGAGTAAGAAGAGGGGAGGGGGAGAGTAAGAAGAGGGGAGGGGGGGAGAGTAAGAAGAGGGGAGGGGGGAGAGTAAAAAGAGGGGAGGGGGGAGAGTAAGAAGAGGGGGGAGAGTATTGGGAGGGGGGGAGAGTAAGAAGAGGGGAGGGGGAGAGTAAGAAGAGGGGAGGGGGAGAGTAAGAAGAGGGGAGGGGGAGAGTAAGAAGAGGGGAGGGGGGGAGAGTGAGAAGAGGGGAGGGGGAGAGTAAGAAGAGGGGAGGGGGAGAGTAAAAAGAGGGGAGGGGGAGAGTAAGAAGAGGGGAGGGGGAGAGTAAGAAGAGGTTGGGGGGAGAGTAAGAAGAGGTTGGGGAGAGTAAGAAGAGGGGAGGGGGAGAGTAAGAAGAGGGGAGGGGGAGAGTAAGAAGAGGGGAGGGGGGAGGGTAAAAAGAGGGGAGGGGGAGAGTAAGAAGAGGGGGGAGAGTAAGGGGAGGGGGGGAGAGTAAGAAGAGGGGAGGGGGAGAGTAAGAAGAGGGGAGGGGGGAGAGTAAGAAGAGGGGAGGGGGGAGGGGGGAGAGTAAGAAGAGGGGAGGGGAGAGTAAAAAGAGGGGAGGGGGGAGAGTAAGAAGAGGGGGGAGAGTAAGAAGAGGGGAGGGGGGAGAGTAAGAAGAGGGGAGGGGGGAGAGTAAGAAGAGGTTGGGGGGAGAGTAAGAAGAGGGGAGGGGGGAGAGTAAAAAGAGGGGAGGGGGAGAGTAAGAAGAGGGGAGGGGGGAGAGTAAAAAGAGGGGGGAAGAGTAAGAAGAGGGGAGGGGGGAGAGTAAGAAGAGGGGAGGGGGGAGAGTAAGAAGAGGGGAGGGGGGGGAGTAAGAAGAGGGGAGGGGGGAGAGTAAGAAGAGGGGATGGGGAGAGTAAGAAGAGGGGAGGGGGGGAGAGTAAGAAGAGGGGAGGGGGGGAGTAAGAAGAGGTTGGGGGGGAGTAAGAAGAGGTTGGGGGAGAGTAAGAAGAGGGGAGGGGGGAGAGTAAGAAGAGGGGAGGGGGAGAGTAAGAAGAGGGGAGGGGGGAGGGTAAAAAGAGGGGAGGGGGAGAGTAAGAAGAGGGGGGAGAGTAAGGGGAGGGGGGAGAGTAAGAAGAGGGGAGGGGGAGGGGGGGAGAGTAAGAAGAGGGGAGGGGAGAGTAAAAAGAGGGAGGGGGGAGAGTAAGAAGAGGGGGGAGAGTAAGAAGAGGGGAGGGGGGAGAGTAAGAAGAGGGGAGGGGGGAGAGTAAGAAGAGGTTGGGGGGAGAGTAAGAAGAGGTTGGGGGGGAGAGTAAGAAGAGGGGAGGGGGGAGAGTAAAAAGAGGGGAGGGGGGAGAGTAAGAAGAGGGGAGGGGGGAGAGTAAAAAGAGGGGGGGAGAGTAAGAAGAGGGGAGGGGGGAGAGTAAGAAGAGGGGAGGGGGGAGAGTAAGAAGAGGGGAGGGGGGGTAAGAAGAGGGGATGGGGAGAGTAAGAAGAGGGGAGGGGGGGAGAGTAAGAGAGGGGAGGGGGGGAGAGTAAGAAGAGGGGGGAGAGTAAGAAGAGGGGGGATAGTAAGAAGAGGGGGGAGAGTAAGAAGAGGGGGAGAGTAAGAAGAGGGGGGAGAGTTGGAAGAGGGGGGTAGAGAGTAAAAGAGGGGAGGGGGGAGAGTAAGAAGAGGGGAGGGGGAGAGTAAGAAGAGGGGAGGGGGGAGAGTAAAAGAGGGGAGGGGGGAGAGTAAGAAGAGGGGAGGGGGAGAGTAAAAGAGGGGGGGGAGAGTAAGAAGAGGGGAGGGGGGAGAGTAAGAAGAGGGGAGGGGGGAGAGTAAGAAGAGGGGGGAGAGTAAGAAGAGGGGATGGGGAGAGTAAGAAGAGGGGAGGGGGGAGAGTAAGAAGAGGGGAGGGGGGGGAGAGTAAGAAGAGGGGGAGAGTAGAAGAGGGGGGAGAGTAGAAGAGGGGGGTAGAGAGTAAAGAGGGGAGGGGGGAGAGTAAGAAGAGGGGAGGGGGGAGAGTAAGAAGAGGGGAGGGGGGTGAGTAAGAAGAGGTTGGGGGGAGAGTAAGAAGAGGTTGGGGGAGAGTAGAAGAGGGGAGGGGAGAGTAAGAAGAGGGGAGGGGGAGAGTAAGAAGAGGGGAGGGGGAGAGTAGAGAGGGGAGGGGGAGAGTAAGAAGAGGGGAGGGGGGGAGAGTAAGAGGGGAGGGGGGAGAGTAAAAGAGGGGTGGGGGGAGGTAAGAAGAGGGGGGAGAGTAAGGGGAGGGGGGAGAGTAAGAAGAGGGGAGGGGGGAGAGTAAGAAGAGGGGTGGGGGGAGAGTAAGAAGAGGGGAGGGGGGAGAGTAAGAAGAGGGGAGGGGGGGAGAGTAGAAGAGGGGAGGGGGAGAGTAAGAAGAGGGGGGGGGAGAGTAAAGAGGGGAGGGGGTGAGTAAGAAGAGGGGAGGGGGAGAGTAAGAAGAGGTTGGGGGAGGTTGAAGTGGGGGGTGAGTAAGAAGAGGGGAGGGGTGAGTTAGAGAGTGTGGGGGGAGTGTAGTTGAGGGGGGTGAGTAAGAAGAGGGGAGGGGGGAGAGTGAGAAGAGGGGAGGGGGAGAGTAAGAAGAGGGGAGGGGGAGAGTAAAAGAGGGGAGGGGGGGAGAGTAAGAAGAGGGGAGGGGGTGAGTAGAAGAGGGTGGGGGAGAGTAAGAAGAGGTTGGGGGAGAGTAAGAAGAGGGGAGGGGGAGAGTAGAAGAGGGGTGGGGGAGAGTTAGAAGAGGGGGGGGGGAGGGTTTTTGAGGGGGGGGGGGTTGAGTGGGGGGTGGAGTGTTAGGGGAGGGGGGTGAGTAAGAGGGGAGGGGGAGAGTAGAAGAGGGGAGGGGGGTGAGTAAGAAGAGGGGAGGGGGGAGAGTAAGAAGAGGGGAGGGGGAGGGGGGAGTGTAGAAGAGGGGAGGGGTGTGAGTAAGAAGAGGGGGGAGAGTAGAGGGGGTGGGGAGAGTAAGAAGAGGGGAGGGGGGAGAGTAAGAAGAGGGGTGGGGGGGGGAGAGTAGAGAGGGGGGAGAGTAAGAAGAGGGGGGGAGAGTAAGAAGAGGGGGGGAGAGTAAGAAGAGGGGAGGGGGAGAGTAAGAGAGGGGAGGGGGGGAGTAAGAAGAGGGGAGGGGGGAGAGTAAGAAGGGGGGAGGGGGGGAGTAAGAAGAGGGGAGGGGAGAGTAAAAGAGGGGAGGGGGGAGAGTAAGAAGAGGGGGGGGAGAGTATGAAGAGGGGAGGGGGAGTGTAAGAAGAGGGGAGGGGGGAGAGTAAGAAGAGGTGGGGGGAGAGTAGAAGAGGTTGGGGGAGAGTAGAAGAGGGGAGGGGGAGAGTAAAAGAGGGGAGGGGGGGAGAGTAAGAAGAGGGGAGGGGGGAGAGTAAGAAGAGGGAGGGGAGAGTAAGAAGAGGGGAGGGGGGAGAGTAAGAAGAGGGGAGGGGGGAGAGTAAGAAGAGGGGAGGGGGGAGAGTAAGAAGAGGGGGATGGGGAGAGTAAGAAGAGGGGAGGGGGGGAGAGTAAGAAGAGGGGAGGGGGGAGAGTAAGAAGAGGGGGGGAGAGTAAGGGGAGGGGGGAGAGTAAGAAGAGGGGGAGGGGGGGAGAGTAAGAAGAGGGGAGGGGGAGAGTAAGAAGAGGGGAGGAGAGTAAGAAGAGGGGGGGGTGAGAGTAAGAAGGGAGGGGGGAGAGTAAGAAGAGGGGAGGGGGGGAGAGTAAGAAGAGGGGAGGGGGAGAGTAAGAAGAGGGAGGGGGGGAGAGTAAGAAGAGGGGAGGGGGAGAGTAGAGAGGGGGGTGTAAGAGAGGGGGGGAGTGGTTGAGAGGTAGGAGGGGAGGGGGTGAGTAGAGGGGTGGGGGTGAGAGTATGTTGTGGGGAGGGGGGTGTGTAAGATGAGGGGTGGGGGGGGGGTGAGTGGTTGAGGGGGGGTGAGTTAAGAGGGTGGGGGTGTGTAGTTGTGGGGGGGAGAGTTGAGTGGGGTGGGGGGTGTGTAGTTGAGGGGTGGGGGGTGGTTGTTGGGGGGGGGTGTTGTTGGGGGGGGTGGGGTTGTGTGGGTGGGGTGTTGTTGTGGGGGAGTGTAAGAAGAGGGGGGGGAGTAGAGGGTTGGGGGGTGGGGGTTGTGGGGGGGTGGGGTAGTTGTGGGGGGGGGGGTGTTGTGGGGTGGGGGGTGAGTAAGATGTGGGGGGAGTGTGGTTGGGTGGGGGTGGGGGTGTTGGTGGGTGTGGTTGGTGGGGTGGGGGGTGTAGTTGAGGGGGTGGGGGGGTTGTGTGGAGGTGTGGGGGGGGTGTTGTTGTTGGGGTGGGGGGTGTGTAAGAGTGGGGGAGGTTGGGGGGTGTGGTTGTGGGGGGGGGTGAGTATGAAGTGGGGGGGGGGTGTTTGTGTGGGGGTGGGTGTTGTGGGTGGGGAGGGTGGGGGGGTAAGAGGGGGTGTGTGGGGGTGTGTGGTTGTGGGGGGTGGTTGTTGTGGGTGGGGTGGTTGTTGGGTGGGGGTGGTTGTTGGGGGGTGTTGTTAGAAGTGGGGGGTGTTGAGTTGGGGGGTTTGAGGTGTTGGGTTTTGTTGTGGGGTGGTTGTTGTGTGGGGGGTGGTTGTTTGTTGGGGGTTGTTTTGGGGGGTTGTTGTTGTTGGTAAGAAGTTGTTGTTGTGGGGGGTTAGTTGTTGTGGGTTTTGGTGGGGTGTTGTTGGTTGTGGGGTTGTTGTTGAAGAAGGGGGTTGTATAGAAGAAGGGGGTAAGAAGACAAGGGGGGGGAGTAAGAAGAACACAGGGAGGAGGGGGGGTAAGAAGAACACAGGGGGGGTGTGAGAACACACAGAGGGAGGAGTGAGAAGAACACAGGGAGGGGGGAGGGGGGATGAGAAGAGCACAGGGAGGGTGGGTGAGTGTGAGAAGAGACCGCTAGGGGAGGGTGGGGGAGAGGAGAGACCACTAAGGGGCAGGGGAGAGCTCTAAGGGACAGAAGGGACAGCTCTATAGGACAGGGGGCAAGACAGGGAGCTCTTTAACACTACGCGCACACACACACACACACAATGCATCCCTATACAGGGGCGGACTGAGAACCCTCAGGGCCCCCGGGCAAAATAAATCAAGGGCCCCCTTACAGGCTCCACCCATACTCCACAGCAAGCGCCACCCATGTCCCGCCTCCATGCACCGCCTCCAGCCACACCCTACACAATCTTTAGACACAAGGAACAAAAGTGCAATAATCCCTTTGAGGCCCCAGTAGAGACTACAATTGAGGGCTAATGGGCCATGGAGGGGGGTCTTTCTAGCAGAGGCTATCTCAGTGTCCTTTAGAGAGTGTGTTAGAAAGAATCCCCTCCAGGCCCTATTAGAGACTACAATGGAGTCTAATAGGCTTGGAAGGGGGTCTTTCTAACAGAGGCCATCTCAGTGTCCCTGCTGGAAACAGTCACCTCTAGGCCCCAGTAGAGATTACAATTGAGGGCTAATGGGCCATGGAGAGAGGGAGCATTCTAGCAGAGGCTATCTCAGTGTCCTTTAGAGAGTGTGTTAGACAGAATTTCCTCCAGGTCCCATTAGAGACTACAATGGAGTCTAATGGGGCCTGGAGGGGGGTCTCTCCAACACTCTGGTTCCTATTCACAATATAGCAACACAACATAGCTCGCTGATACCTAGGCCAAGTTGGCTCCTCTTACCTTAATTACTGTTGTTGGCTGGCAGTCTGTGGGCTTGCTGGAAGGCTGTGGGCTTACTGGCTGCGGCTGGGAGGCTGTGGGCTTGCTGGCAGGCTGTGGGTTTGCTGGCAGGCTGTGGGCTTGCTGGCTACTGCTGGCAGGCTGTGGGCTTGCTGGCTACTGCCGGCAGGCTGTGGGCTTGCTG